>NC_142604.1:52498799-52665368 GCF_041222555.1 Hakea prostrata
TAGAGGTGAGTTATAAGGGGCTTATCAGTTTGCATCATTGAGTTTTTTGTTGCAACATCTTTAATTGGTCATTCTTTTCCTAATGATTTTGGATGTATGTGGAAGCTTTGAATGTTAGTTTTTGCAAAGACATTTCTGTAGCCATGGTTTGAGAACTCCTGTGATCGCATTGATTTTCGTGGTTTTGACAAGCCTTGAGTTGAAACCATATTTCATAGTTCATACCAGATAATGATGTAATCCTAGATCAGGGGACAGTCGAGAAAATCTTAGCAGTAAATTAGGGTTTAATCTTGCTGTCCGAGGTCAATTCTCAGTCAATTCTTAATGAACAGCAGCTGTATATGACCGACTAAATCCTGCGGTAAGGGTTTTTGGCTTCCAACTCCTACGGCTAGGGTTGGGTGTTGACTTAGGGATGATGGGGAGGGTTATTAGGTTCAGCGAAGGGGTTCTGTATTGGTTCTAGACTGAAAACAGAATCTGTTTTTCGATCATTTTAATTTTAGTTTCAGTTGCAGTCCTAGGGTCTGGGTTTATTGGATAAGATAAGCAGAGGGTCTTCTTGGGTTCAGGGGTATGAAACTAGGGTTCGGCCAGGTTGACTTAGGGCTGGAAATTGAGAGAATCAGTTCTGTTTTATTGTTTTGTAATTTCAAAATTAATTTCTTAAGGTTAGGGTTCAGAAACTAGGCTTCCAAATTGGTTCAAGACTCTTGGTTAGGGTTACGGTTTGGTCCGATTGGGCTGACATTAGGAGGGAAGGTCACTAGGGTTAGGGGGAATGATGCTTCTAAAGTTTGGGACAGATCTAATGGTTAGATTGTTGTAGGTCTGACCTTGAATTTTAGGTAAAAAGTCCAGAAATCCTAGAAAAATAGAAAAGAGGGTGATTTGGGCATTAGGGTTATGGTTTTAGATTTAGGGTTTTGAAGGATAAGGGAAGGCTGTGGATGAGCAAGGAAGAAGGGCAGGAGCAGGGGTAGGGTTGCCCTCACTTCTTGTAGGAGGCTTGAACTGCAGAAAACTTGAACTAATGCTGTTGGCCTGCCACAGGCTTGAAGAAGGGAGAGAACAAAGCCGAAATCGCAGAGACTAGCAAACTTCAAATCATAGAGACCCTTCTTGGATCCCACGACTCTGTCTCCTAGCTCGGTCTTTGTTTTGTTTATTAATCTCATCAAATCTGAATTGTTACAACTGAGATGGCTTATTTATAGCATTACAAAAATAGGACTCAATGAACAAATGACAGACTACTTGGGAATTCAATTTGGAATTGAGTTCCTTCTTAATCTAAAACTTACTTAGCAACTAGAAGAGGAATTCTAATTAGAACTCCTAACCAGAGACTTGCACAAGTAAACTTCTTACTTTAACAAGGAATCCCATTAGGAATAGAATTCCAACCAGGACTCTTAAACATATTAAGACAAGGTGACAAACCACTAACTCAATCAAAACAAAAAGTAAATATATCCCCACAAAAAGTATGCCGTATTTTCAGCAGGTAGCTTCAGGAGGACAAAAAGTATGCCGCTTCTCCTCACGCTAAAATATATCCTGCATTGCTTGTTTCTTTTTGCATAATGTGCTTTTTCTAGATGGATTATATACTTTTTTTGTGAGTAAACCCTCCATAGATATATGACTACACAGGTTAACAGCCTCATGCAGGAGTTGGCTATAAAAAGATTGGGATATTTGATGCAAATCTTTTAACATTTTATTGAATCATCATTTTTTTGTCTTTCTTTTCTCTAGGCTACACACTTCTATGATGAAAAATGATCCAATATTTGGTGCCTTAGTAAGGTTTATTGAGTTATTGTTCAAGCTGGCATCAACAAAATTCTCTATGTTTTTGCTGTAGTTTTTGCCACTTGATACTTGGTACTTGGACTGGTGGAGGATGTTTTCACCATGTTTGATTGGTGAACATTTTGCAAAACTATTTTAACTGAAAGCTTTTTCTTTCTTTCTTTCCACTCCCTCTCGCTTCTTCTTCTTCTTCTCTTAAGTGAAGCATCAACCAGTGTTGGACAGTTATCTTCTTGTGACCTGCGTTTGCCTTTCTTGCTTCTGCAGGTCTTGCCACCACCTAATGTGACTGGGGCATTACACATAGGCCATGGCCTTACTTCAGCCATAGAGGTAACCTAATTACACCTCCTTCTTAGTGGTGGAAGGAAAAAAATTGTTACCTAATAGAGTGTTCTTTTTTTTGTTGGTGTTTGATGATTTTGCAAGTACTTAATTTGTTGATAATCCTTGCAGGATACAATTATCCGTTGGCGCAGAATGTCTGGTTATAATGCTTTGTGGGTGCCAGGAATGGATCATGCTGGAATTGCAACTCAGGTTTTAATTCTCCTTGAAATATTTGATGGCTGGTGCAGCTGGTGCCAGGGATAAGAGATATTGTGATGGAACACAATAGGGGGGAGTCTCCCTATTGTGGTTTACTTGTTACTTTAGGTCTTTACTTATTATTGTCCTAGTCTGATTGAGTATGCTATTAAGCTTTAGGCTTGATTGGGTACGAGTTATATTTGAGTTTTATGTTTCTTTTTTTATTCTATTTTTGATTAATCATAAATATCTATATTGGCTGACTGCATTCTGACCTACCAACTTCAAGATATAGATATTTGCTTGAATTTTCATACTCCTTAAATCCCCTGAGTCAAGAGACCCACGTATCTTCCAATTTAGCCCATCCAAATTCAACCAAACTTGATGAATCATGTAATCTTTACTATTACCTTCTGTCCATCCAAGTTCCAGTCCATTTGACACTTGTAGACTGTGAATCTTCATATCTAAAATATTCACCCCGTATCTCTGTGATGTTTCTTAGGCCCATTTGAGTTGGCTCTGTTAAAAGATCTTGGAAGATTGGCCCTCATTCATTTGAGGCTACATCAAGGGGCATATTTGGGGGTTTTGCTGGGTGTTTTGTGCTGTGATGGGGATCAAAGTTAGGGGCTGTAGTGGTTGTATGATTTCTGTAATTTGGGTTGGAAACTGATGTAGGGTATTGAGATTTGATGATTCTTGGAATGGGGTGAAAAAGAAGGGATTGAACCAACCATAAGGGATTTCCAAACAAAAAGTGACAGGTATTGAAGAGGGGATGGGGTAGCTGCACCAAGGTGCCTGGATGGGGGCCATGTTGATTCTTTTAGTCAGGTGGATATGGTGTTGTACATGGCTTTCCTCTCAGCGATGGCAAGGTTCCAAGCCTGGTTTGAGGTCTTGCGACAAATATCAAGAAGTGGTAATCTCAAGTACAATTTACAGTTACAACTCGTTGAAATTTCACCAAAATATTGAAATTTTAATTGAAATTCAGTCAACTGACTCAATTTCATTTCGGACCATGTTTTGTCTTGGTAGGCTCAAGATGATTGAAATTTCCTGAAACTTAGTATGTTGGTATGTATAGATGGTTAATCAGCTTTATAGCTCAATACTCATAAAGAAGTGGGGAAACAAATCCTAAACGAAGGACTTAAAACCTAATAAACATATGACTTGGGCACATAAAAAGGGAGAAATGTAAACATAAGAAAAGGCTGTCATCCCCTTATAATTTTAGTTGGACATAGTTACACTAAAGTATCGCTTGAGAAAAACTCAAACTAAGTACTAAGATGCTTTCCTACTCATGGTATGGACCTTATTTTGGATTTCTAGATGAGGTTTGTCGTGACTTAAGACCCTAGGAATGAAACTTCAGTTTGGTGACCAGTTTTGACCAGCCTCGAAACCAAGTTGAGGTCAAAATTTTGATCAACTTGGTCGTAACTTGGGAATTTTCCAAGGGCAACTCAATGGATTGTGTTTGGCCCTGTTTTCATGGATTTTGCTTTGTGTACAACCTATTTAAAGCTTAAACAACACTGTGGCACATGTATTTTGCTAAAATTACCAATGAAGAGTTATCATTCAAGTGTAGTATAATTGAGAGGTTTTGATAAGACAAATGACACTATTAAAATTGAACAAATTACACAAGTACTTTAAATGTTTTGTACAAATACAATAGCCACAAAGTAAATAACTAAAAAGAAAACTTATGCTTGCATCTTCACTCAATTCCAAGATGAGTTCCTCGGTGGATCCATCCCACGAGACAAGTAGTATTGGTAAGTTTTGATCCACTGCTCTGTATACTAGACAAAGTCTCCCATGTCATGGAGTTGGAATATTTATTCAGGTAGTCCTTTATTGTGAATTTATAGGTGTCATCATCAACACAAGCTAGATATCCCAACATAGGGAATGTATCAGCAACAGTGTAACCACTGTAAGAGGATGATGATGAACTGGGTTAGCTGGGTTGGGTATGATGGAAATCCAAAGATGGAGTCCACAAATTGATGCACCTGATCCCGATCCATCCCATACCTGTGTGCAGACATATAACTAGCATGTGACCCTCCATATCCATAAACTCCACCATATGCTTCCTAAGGACCATAACTACAACCCAATAGGGTTTAGATCCAATGCTCTCCATGGCACTATCTATGGACTAGGAATCAACAAATGATAATGGTCATCAGTATTTGGATCCTCCACCTTTAGGCTCCTCCAAGCTGATGGATCCCATTGAAGCTTGCATCAGTTGTAGGGACGTGATGCCGGTGACGGTGCACCATTGTCTTGATCTGGTGTTGCATGCATGAACTGAGATTCTCCTGTGAACTTAATTGACCCTGCCCGACTCCTAGAACCAGTTAATTATATCATCTAGTCCTCTTCCTCATGTAGAGAACTCAATCTAGACTAGGCTCAGCTGGTGCTCCACCACCACCACCACCGCCACCGCCACCGCCACCGCCATCATCAGTAGCTTGACTAGGTGCACGAGTCGCATCATCATTCATGTTAGACCACTATGAGTCACCTTCACTAGCTTGGGATGCAGTAGGGTGTGGCTCGAATGGATGGGGGTTCTGTGTATGTGTTCCCTCATTTGTGGCCAACAACTCATCCACACATCTGCACCCATTTGCTCTGCAATGTGTCTACTAGGTCGACCTCCCTCCTTATCCTCTCGGTTAACTGAAATTCCAGAATTTCGGTCGAAGTTTTGGTGGCTTTCACCGACACTTGGACAATGCTTAGATCCATGGGATTAAAGGCCTTTAACCTATATATGTGCACCTTAGGCCTTTACAAGAAAAATAAGCGTAAACTGGAGCTTGATCTGCATCACACTGTTAAAGTGAAAACATGAAGAAGAGACGACGGGGAAAAGATGGAAGTGTTTGTTTTGGGGATAAGTTGACGAATGTTGAATAAGCATATTGGATGGGAGAATGAAAAGGCAATGCATAAGGGAGATAGATAATAGAAGTGATTTGAACCAAATTCTAGGGTAGAATTCGGCCAGGCTTAGGGTTATGGAACTTCAGGTTTTAGACTCAATGCAATGCTGTAGTCGAAGTTTTGGGTCTGGAGTTTAGATTTAGGGTTAGGTTTATGGGTTTTTAGGGTTGAGTGGAAGAGGATTAGTTTTCGGCTGCTGTCATGAAATTTCAGAACTGAAATTGAACTTGGGGTTTAGAAAATTTGATGTTTTATAATTTCAGGTTAGTCTTAATAGGTTTGGTTGGTTCGAAGCTTCCTACTTGGGTAGGGACTCTTAGGAAAGTCAACTAGGGTTAGGGGGAAGGTAGAGTAGAGGTGGTAGATGATAATCCGAAAAGGGTTTGAAGTTGATTGAGGATTTTGGGAGTTATAGAATTTGCAGTAAAATTAGAGTTTAGGGAAGGGTGTGATCCATCTAAGAGGGAGAGTGGGTGGATTGGGGTTGGGGATCTAAGAGTTTAGATGGGAGGAGGATAGCTGCTGCCACAAGGAACAGGGGAGGGTGGGGATGCTTACATGGGCTAGGGGAGAGGGAGAAGGGGGCTGGAATGGGGGTGGGGTGGCTGTACTTACTTGGGAATGAGAGAAGGTTGCTGGAGTTGAAGGACTGCTGCTGTACTTGAAGAAAGCTTGCTGAAAACACACTCTGATGGCTTTGTCAGGCCCTCCCCAAAGGAAATTCATCACTCTCTTGCCTCCAAAAACTCAATCTCAATTTTATTCATCAAATCAACTTGTTGAGAATGGAGGCTTTATTTATAGCCTCTAAAAAGAAAACAAACTAGGACTCAAAACTAGGAAACCAATTTGGTTTCAGACCAACACTTTACTCCTTAGTATGACGTTGACTGGACTAAAGACACTATTTTATCATATCTTACTCTTGGAAGATCCAGTTTGGAACCTAATAGTAGATATGGAATCCAAACAAGGAAGAGATTGAAACTAGGAGATTCCAACACAACCCAGGAATCATACCAAGGACTCTGCAATAAATTACAAAATTTTGACTCAAATAAGAAAATAAAAGTGGATCTCTAATAACAACCTGGAAATGGGACCCTTACTTAGGACTCCACAAATTCTACTGAAATGACCAAAATACCTCTGGTTCAATTAGGGGCTGTAGGGTTTGCACAGTAACCCTAGGCCCTTTGCAACCCCTGGAAGCAGTTTACTTCAAGAAGGGATGTTAAAAGCGACGTATGGGTGAGGGACAGATTTAAAGTGGAAGGAGGAGGCGATGTTCCACAGTGAGTCATGGGAGGTGGGTGACCTATCAAGAGAGAGATGAATTAAGGATATCAGCCGGGCAAGGTTGTAGTCATGGGTATGAGTTCTCAAACTCCAATGTCCCATTATATTCTTGGTTCTACAATTTTGTGATGTTTCCCAGTCGTTAGATCAGATCAATATGCAACATCAGATGTCAAGGGTTGCTGGAGGTCCCTCCATGGATCATATACCTGGAGCTTTGCTTTTCTGTTTGAAGTAACCTGTGAGAGACCATAGATGTACTTCTATCAAGTGAAAAGATACATACTTATATTCATATATGATGATAGCATGTTATATATGTTACAGAAATATGTACACAAACAACACTTACATAGTCAATCAATGCACTGATGGATTTTTTGTTGAAGTTGCACTCTAACGTCTGTGGGTTGAGGAGTTTATGTATTTTGAAATTGTAACTTATATCAGTAATGGAGGGAAGTCCATGGATATTTCATATTTGTCTTTTTGGCTCATCAAGACATTGTTGCTTTCTGGTCTTCTATTTCAATCTGAAGTTGTTTCAGTCTTGCAAGTTGTGAGATCTATGCTGTAAGCCTGTAACTAGTTCTCGCTAAATCTTCTTCTCTGTCTGTCAGTCTGTCTCTGTTTTTTCTTGTCAGTTGTCACATCCACACATTACTTGGATCTATCTCTTTAATTGGTTTATGCTTCTTTGTGCAGAAGAAAGTGGTTCCATTGATATGTTATCTTGTAGCTGATATCAGTATCTGGATGCTGTTCTGCAGGTTGTTGTGGAGAAGAAGATAATGCGAGAAAGAAAATTAACCAGACATGACCTAGGTCGTGAGGGTTTTGTATCCGAAGTGAGTTTGGACTAATGTTTTGATGTTACTTATGTGAAATAATGTTGTGATGTGACATATATGATGTAATGTTGTTATGCATCCTTATGCCTTTGTAACTTTGTGGTTCTGGTAAATGTTTGCTCTGAGAAGGTATGGAAATGGAAAAATCAATATGGTGGCACCATATTAAATCAGCTACGTCGGCTAGGTGCTTCTCTTGATTGGTCCCGTGAGGTTAGGCTTCAAGACAATTTCTCTTAAAATGTGATTCCATTTAAGATTACTAGATATAACAATGCTTTTTAGTCTTAAAACAATGCTTTTTAATACTAAATGTAAGAATGCTTTTTGGTTGAGTTGATCATTTGGTCTCTTAGTAAGAACTTTGCTCCTTTGTCATGCTTATCTTCAGTGTTTCACAATGGATGAGAAACGGTCAATGGCTGTGACAGAGGCTTTTGTTAAGCTTTACAAGGAAGGTCTTATCTATAGGTATTGGACATCTCTGGTATCTTCCCTGAATATTTAATTTTGTAAGTTTATGATCCATCCATACAATTCAGATGAGATTCTAATAATGTTCTCTGATCAATTGATCCTTCTAATATAGCAATGAAGTCAGGAAGTCTGGGGTGGCTTGGTGAACAGTAGTCACAGTACAACCAACTAAATTTAGTCATATGGACAAATGTGTTACTAAAAGTTGTTTGTCAGAAATTTAAAATGATTCGAGAATGACAGAATTTTTTATTGTGTTCTAGTGGTTGTAGTTTCAAGTTCGGAAACCACCTTTTCATGAATTGAGGGTTAAGACTACGCACATTGTGACTCTTTAGACCCCACAGTGGCAGGAAATTTGCACTGGTTACTCCAATCAGATGATTCATATATATGTTTGTTATATTTTCTCTGTTGGGGCATGATGTGACCAGGGTAAGCAGGCCAGAGAGCTCAAAAATGGGCCTCAAAACAGCCCCTTGCAAGGAACATGGAAGCCTGTAAAAGTTTTACCTGAAGTAGCAAGGTAGGAGTTGGTATGGGTAGTGGAGGAAGTAGGAGTAGAGGCTGTACCGGCAGTAAAAAAGTGCAGAATATGTCGCATAGTAGCTAACTCCTCTTGTGAAAAATCAACATCAGCAGAGGGTGTTGTGGAAACCAACATATGCATAGGGTGTTTAGGACTCTAAACGTTAGTAAGATAATATTGTTTGCTCGGTTGTTTTAGGTTTGCCATATGGAGTAAATTGATATAGTACTGTACATCAACTAGAGAGTATATTCTGTCCATCTTTACTTCTTTGTTCTGTGTCATTCTTCCTATTTCATTTGTTTTGAAGCTACCAATCAATGTATAAGGTTTACCTTTCCCCTGACATTTGTCTCTAAAGGCTATCTCTTGTCTTCTCAGGGATCTTCGGCTAGTGAATTGGGACTGCGTCTTGCGGACAGCCATATCTGATATTGAGGTTCTCTACCACAATTTCTAAATGTTGTTTTTAATTGGTTGATTATTGCAAGTTCGGAGGTGATTGATGTTAAATGTTTTGTACTCATTAGGTTGATTATAAGGACATCAAAGAAAGAACTTTATTGAAGCTTCCTGGGTATGAAAACCCTGTGGAGTTTGGTGTATTGACTTCTTTTGCTTACCCTCTTGAGGGAGGGTTGGGTGAGATTGTTGTTGCCACAACTAGAGTGGAAACAATGCTTGGTGATACTGCAATTGCTATACACCCGGATGATGAGAGGTACAAAGGTCTGCATGGAAAATTTGCGATTCATCCATTCAGTGGAAGAAAACTCCCTATTATTTGTGATGCAATACTTGTTGATCCTACATTTGGAACTGGTGCTGTTAAGGTAAATATTTTGCTTTGTTTTCCTTTAACAAATTCTTTCTTTGATTCACATACTTGTGCAGATATGTGGACATGTGCCATGAAGAACATATAATCATTGCTTGAAAGAAGTTTTGGCATTTGATATTTGTCTCACAGAGAAAATTTCAAAAATAAAAGGCCTCTTTGTATGCTCTGCTTCAATTGCAAATAATTGTTCTTGGTTTATAACAGATTACTCCGGCCCATGATCCAAATGATTTTGAAGTTGGAAAGCGTCATAATCTGGAATTCATCAACATTTTCACAGATGATGGGCTGATAAACAGCAATGGCCATCAATTTGAAGGGATGCACCGGTTTGGAGCTCGTGAAGCTGTGGTCAAGGCACTGAAGGATAAGGTATGCTTCAACCATTAGGATTTTTAGATTAAGGCAGTGAATTCTGTTGCTGTGACTCTTTCATATTAGCATTAAGTGATTGTGTTAGGCTGATGACAATGTACATTCTCTACTGAAGTGAGTCAATTTACAAAGTTGTGGTCCCTCTGTATGTATGGGATTTGTGTATGTGTGCAGATGATGTAGGACTTGCTGACTAGCTCATTGACAATCAACTATAACCCGACCCATTAATATTGCAGCCTTGGCATTGGCAGTCCAAGCAAGGCAGGAATGATCTAACATACCAGAAACAGAGCCTTCTCTCTAACTTCGACTGGTTGTATGTTATTTTTCTATGCTTCATCTTGAAGTTTGGAGAGACTAATGTTAGCGTCTGACTTCTTATTTTTGCTGTTCTATTTATTGCCTTATTATTATTATTATTATTATTATTTTGGGTTCTTGATACTGTATATAGCAGCTTTTCTTTTCCTAGATTGGGACCATAAGTATTCTTTTTTTTTTTGGCCAAGATTAGACATTCTTCATCTCAAGCATTGCTTAATGTTGGCATTGATGTGTGCTTAATTTGTTGGTGTAGTTGATTGTATCCTAGTCTGCCGACCATTATCTTCTTGCCACGTTAATGTTACAGTTTGACAGCTTGCTGCTTCTATCTTGTTTTCTGATATAGGATCTAGTAATATTTTCATAGCTGTTTGTAGTATTTTAGTTTTTTAATTGTTAATGTTCTCCTCCTTGGATTAGATGCTCTACAGAGAGGCTCAAAATAATGAGATGCGCCTTGGCTTTTGCTCAAGAAGCAATGATGTCGTGGAACCAATGATCAAGCCACAATGGTTTGTCAACTGCAATTGCATGGCAAAGGAGGCTCTTGATGCTGTCCTGAATGATGAGAATAGAAAGATAGAGATAATTCCAAAACAATATGCTGCTGAATGGAAGAGGTACTCTCAAGTGTTTGCTATTACAATCATCATTGCTGTTGCTGTTGATGATGAATGATGAACTTGTTCTCTTGTTTAATGGAAAAATTATGATGATTCTATCATAGTTATCAAAGCACCACCTAGGCATTTTAGGAGCCCTAAGATGATCACTCGCTTTTTATGTATTTAGAAAAAATGAACCCTTTCTGTCTCTTTACATTGCTTCTTGTGCCATACGTCACCTGATGGGCTGAGCAATCCTTTTCTTTTGACATTTTGTATTCAGATTTCATTTTTTTGGGTCTTTAGATGATCAAAATTTATTCCACAAGACTACGTATTATTAGTCGACCATTTTATTACCTTGAAGTGAGAAGCATTCATTTTAAGATTAACAAAATAGGGTCAAATGAGGGCTTAGGTCATCTGTAGAATGACTGTAGGGCCTAGGCTGAAAGCACTTATTTGACATCTCAGAGGTAAGTACGGTTGTTGTTTTCATATTTATATAAATCATAATCATATGTTATGATGCTATATTACTATAGTATTATAGTGAGGTCAACTTACATTTGTTTTTCTCGATTATAATCTTGCATTATTATGACTATGTAATATTTATTTAGCTTATAAGTTGAATTCTAAAGTTTTATAATGCTATTTTTGCCACATAAAATGGTTGTATAAAAAAATGTACATGAGAACACTTTGTTCAGGTGACCCCATCTGGTCACCTAATCGCTGGGGTACTTTGGCGAGCCCTCCAAAGCCATGGTTGTTCTACCGCTATGAATTATGTTTCTTCATAATTATCTGTCCTTGATATTGCCTGGATAGCTGGCATTGCTCTTACCTTGATACTGACCCCCCCCCCCTCTTTTTTTTTTTTTTTTTTTAGTGGGGGGGGGGGTGGTGGTGGGGTTGTTAAAACAGATAAAACTTTTATTACAAAAAAAATATGACATGGGACCATTGCTTTACAATTATGAGAAGCTAATGAGGCTATGTGAGGATCCTTAAAGAAGGGGCTAAACAATCTATCAATTTTTTTTCAGGTGGCTGGAAAACATTCGTGATTGGTGCATTTCTAGGCAACTTTGGTGGGGCCACCGTATTCCAGCATGGTATGTGTCACTGGAGGATGACCAGCTAAAGGAATTTGGTGCATACAATGACCACTGGGTGGTTGGCAGAAATGAGGAAGAAGCCATGTTGGAAGCAAAGAGACTGTTTCCTGGGAAGAAGTTCCATATGGGTCAAGACCCAGATGTGTTGGACACTTGGTTTTCTTCCGGTCTTTTTCCACTAACAGTGCTGGGCTGGCCAGATGATACGGAAGACTTTAGGGCATTTTATCCAACTTCAGTTCTTGAAACTGGACATGACATTCTCTTTTTCTGGGTTGCGCGGATGGTAATGCTGGGAATGACACTGGGAGGTGATGTACCTTTCAAAAAGGTGAGTGAGTCTATTCTTTATGTATTCGTGGATCCTTTTTATTTGTGTTAGAAGCCAGTCAATACTTAAAAAGACCTCCACTTCAACCTGACAAAAATAAATGACACTTGCGATTGAATGCGTATATTTTGCATGGAGTAGCTGTAAAAGTGTACACAAGTTACCAGGCTTCTGGCACTGTGGAGTCTCGGGAGGGTCATAACTTTGCAGCCATTGCAAAGAGGGTCTGTAGGACCCAAGTGATGATACTTTTAATGTGCTGAAATCTTTATTAGCACTAGCTAATCCATTGGTTACTCTGAATGTTTGTGTAGATTCTAGGTGGGGGGATGCAGATTTATCACCAGATAGGGCTTCCTTCCTTAGGAGTAGTTTAGGATTGGATCAAATATGTATTTATGGATTTACTTTGTGATTGGCTAATTTGAAGGCCCTAAAAATATGGGTAGAAAGTATGAAAATGGGATTTATTTCATTAGCTTGGTCGGTGTCCTGTTTTAAGTTTAATTCCTTTAGTATCTCAATTCCTAGTCAATTATATTACCTTAAGGCCTTTCCTTTTTCAGTATAGGTGTATGTTTTGGAGTTGGTTTCTATTTTGAGTCCTAATTTGAGTTTGAAACTACATTGGCCTATGTGGCTACTGGCTATAAATTAAAATGTAATTGCTCAATTGAGCTGTGACTTGATGAATTGAATTTTGATTCTTTTTTATTGCTACCGATGAGGCATAATGACATAGGATGGGTGTGTGACCATCTGCCCCTCCCCCGTTTTTCCTTTTTTCTCTCTATTTTTGTTTTCCCTAAAAATTCCATATCTCAAATTTAGTTCTACACCAATCAAACCATTCAAACTGTTTCAAACTTTAGGGATCATCCCCGTATGTCATTCCTTAACTTCTCCGTAGGTTTCATCCCCGTCCAACCAATAATACCCATATTTGTGTGTCCCCAAATCCCTAAAACCTTTAAATCCAACCTTTTGAATTGAGATCCTTGAAGATTGGCCCTTAGTTGGATCTCTTCAATCTAGGGCTACATCAAGTGGTATTAGAGCTGAAATTTCCTACTTACATTGTCATTCTTTGAATTATTGCTCGTTGCAAGCCCTTCACAAAGGAATTTGATGAAGGGGAGTTTGATTTCTCTTTAAATTACCGTAGGTTTCTCTTGATGACACCAAGGATCGAGGTTTCAATTTTGAAGCTGGTCTCAACCTGGCCAAAAACCGAAATCTCCATGTTTTGACTGAAATTTTGGTCAAAACCTGGTACTCTTTTTTTTTTTTTTGAAATTTCGACATGAAGTTTCGATCATTATATGACCTCCATTTGATCTGGTTTCTTGCCTATGACCTATTTAATGCATAATAAACATTATGGAATTAATATTTTGCCAAAAAAGTCATTGAAAAGATACCATTCAAAAGCTAGTATACTAACAAATGACTGGTTCCGAGAAGGAGAAGTACAAATTGTATTACATGGTTAGTGCCATTAGTACAAATTGTATTACATGGTTAGTGCCATCACAACTTAATGATTTGCAGGTTTACTTGCATCCAATGATTCGTGATGCAGGTTTTACTTGCATCACAAATTGTATCCACGGTTTCACTTTTAATGATTTGCAGGTTTACTTGCATCCAATGATTCGTGATGCACATGGCCGTAAAATGTCCAAGTCCCTTGGAAATGTTATTGATCCGCTTGAAGTAATTAATGGAATATCATTGGAAGGCCTCCATAAGAGGCTAGAGGAGGGTAACCTGGACCAAAGTGAGCTGATAATTGCTAAAGAGGGGCAGAAGAAAGACTTCCCAAATGGTATTCCAGAATGTGGGGCAGATGCTCTGCGCTTTGCTCTCATCTCATACACTGCACAGGTTGCTGATCTATCCCTATCAATATCTAGATTTATCATTCACTTCTATTTTTATTTTGTCTTTTGGAGTGATTTAACATTCACCTTTGAGCTGATTGAATACTGCTTATATGTTTTTTCTTTTTCTTCTTCCAGTCGGACAAAATAAATTTGGATATCCAAAGAGTCATAGGGTACCGGCAGTGGTGTAATAAACTTTGGAATGCCATCCGCTTTGCCATGACCAAACTTGGAGATGGTTATGTCCCTCCCACAAGTTTCAATCTTCAATCCATGCCATTCTGCTGCAAATGGGTACTCTCAGTTTTAAATAAAGCCATATCAAAAACTGTGGCATCTCTTGAATCCTACGAGTTCTCAGATGCTGCTAGTGCAGTATATTCGTGGTGGCAGTTTCAATTGTGTGATGTATTTATTGAGGTGATAAAACCTTATTTTTCTGGTGCCGATTCAAGGTTTGAGTCTGCAAGAAGTGCTGCACAAGTTGTTTTATGGGTTTGCTTGGACAATGGGTTGCGGTTGCTCCATCCATTTATGCCATACGTCACAGAAGAACTTTGGCAGCGTCTCCCTCAACCAGTGGAGAGTACTAGGAGAGAATCAATCATGATATGCGAATACCCTTCAGTTGTAAAGGTTTGATCAAGCTCTATACTTGATAAACAAAATAAATGTTACCATGAAATTCCTATGATGATGATCCATCTGGGGATGGAACCCACAGTTAAGTTTGTTATTGGAGGACACTCTTAGGTTAGTGACCTACCTTGTGATCCATGTAAACAAGGTTAGTCATCCAGTTTTGAGAAGGAAAAAGTTCAGTGGTATCTTGTTCTCAAAGTTATATAATGAAGGCAAGTTAAATATGGACTCCCTGTATTTGCAATCTAATTACATCTATTACCCTTGAAAAAAAATCAATTACAGATGGCCCCTTTTTCAGGCTTTCAGCAGAGCTGCCCATTTATAGCTTTCAATTCTTAACAGTAGGGGGGCATCTGTAATTGATTTTTTTTCAAGGGTAATAGATGTCAGTGATTACAAACACAGGGGGTCCATATGTAATATTCCCTATAATGAAAGATCTGTGCCGGTCTGCTAGCGTGTTTTCATATGCTTAATTCAACAAACATCATTCTTATTCTGTACTAGGTAGTTATAGTATAGTTGAGACTAGTAAAGGTGGGGGGAAGTAAATGGCAGTGGGAAGTGCATTTGATTGCTTAATTGAAGGGCTCTTTTTGATTCATGCATCCGAACAGTTCGGTATCCAGAGAAACAATTGTCTGTAGACTGAGAGGTCACCAAGATCTTGTTTTCTGGGGATCCACCTTCTGATTTAGGAAGCCATCCTTAAAATATGAAAGGAAAATAGGTGGTCAGCTGAACCTCCTCAGTCCAAGTGATTGCATCCGACTACCCTTAGAAAGCGCCACTAATAGACAGATAGCTAAACAGTTATAACCAAAGGAGTGAGTCATCTGGTGCGAAAAAAGGGTTATCAGCATTAGAGGTTTTGGAAAAAGCCAATTATCTTAATCATAGCACTAAGGAGGTGAAATGGGATAACCTTGGTTGAGGGGAGTTCGGAGACAGGATGAGATACTTGTAAATATCTCAAATACCTTGGTAAGATCTCAGTAAGATATTGGCAATATCTTGATGGTTGTATGCTCCCACCTAAATTGTCACTATGATTTCAATAAAATTTTAAAAAAAAAAAGGTGCACCAATGCGGCAAGAACTGAGTTCAACTTTCTTCTTTCTCTTTTTACTTTTTTCATGGCTGACCATGCTGGGCCCCAAAACCTAGTTCTTGAACAGTGCACCTGCCCAGCCTTCACTGGGTTTATAGGGATCACATTGACTGTGTATGGACACTTGAAACAGTTTCCTAATGTTGGTTTATATTTGTTGTTTTCTTTTTCCAATTGGTTGGTTTCATGGGGTGTCAGTTTATATTTTTTGTTTTCTTTTTTCTGATTGGTTGGTTTTATAGGAATGGTCAAATGAAAGAATCGAAGATGAAATGGATCTTGTTGAGCAAGCTGTGAGATCACTTCGATCACTCCGCTCGGAGTTGCCCCCCAATGAGAGGCATGCAAGGTAATTTTTATCTCTATGGTGTTGCAGTTATCCTGATTGTATGTATTACATTTTTATTGCTCAGTGCCACTGTTGTTTATATTTAGGCAAAGGCTCAAATTGTGTAATGTTTCTTCTCTTTTAGGCGACCAGCTTTTGTGGTTTGTCGGACTGATGCAGTTCTGGAGATTATACAAAGCCATGACTTGGAAATATCAACTCTTGCTTCATTATCATCTATGAAGGCATGTTCCATTGATCTTTACAGTTTGATGTCCTCCAGTAGTTGTGTCCCTTGAGCTATTCTTTATTTCCTTGCTTTTGAATGTTCATTAGATGTTATGTGGTGCGCCTGGGAAGGAGTCTTTGTATCAATGCATTTTTTTTCTTCTTAATTTAGGAGAACAGGAAAAATGAAGAAGAGAAAACAAATTCAAACTGAAGTTTGGGGCATTCCACTCCACTACTTGCCTTAGCCCAGTGCCCTTGGTTAAGGCTGTTGACTGTCGTGATGACCCCCTATTCTTAAAATTTCTTCCTTGAGATTTGATAAAGTGAAGATTGAAAGATTTTAAACATTATGATTTATGTTAAGAAAATGAAACGCTAGGCAGCATATAAACAACAAACCATTAGGAGGAGGCTTTTGTTTTTTTATTGGTGGCCAATGTTCTTATTGTTTACTTGTTGAATCTTGAAACAAACTATTCACTTTTTTGTCCAGCAAGCTTATACAGCAGGACTAGATTTCTCTTCATACGGTAGATGAGTGAAAATTGAATCCGTCTGAAAATTGAATGGAAGTATCATTGTTGTTTTTGTAATTTTTCCATCTGGTTCATATTATTTATACTAGTGCAAATACACTTTTCACAGGTCCTTGGTGAGAATGATGCTGTGCCTGCTGGATGTGCTGTTTCCATTGTAAATGAAAATTTGTCTGTGTATCTCCAGCTACAAGGTGCTGTCAATGCAGAAGCCGAACTTGAAAAGCTCAATAGAAAAAGAGAGGAAATACAAAAGTAAGGCTTCCTCTCTGAACAGGGTATATTTTATATGGTTGTTGTGGCTGCCCTAAAATGGATGGTCTTGTTTATCTTGTTTAATGAAAGTTGATGTGAAATCTGTTGTAGAATACTAATAGATAATATAATCCACTACCTGCTTCACAGCCAGAAAGTTTTTGCTGGAGATATAGGTCTGTTAAAGTAAACACTTTTGGTGTAACTGTTCAACCTGTTGAACTGTTGGAGAAGGCCAAGTTTGATACATACTAACTCACTAGTATAATCTTAATTAATAGGTTGAGGTTGTTGAATGCAATTCCATTCATTTTTACAGAGTAGCATTGCACCCTGTGTGATGCACCCTGTATTATTTTTTGTTGTGCTTTTGGAAAAAAAGGGGTTGGGGGTGGGGGAGGGAGGTGTAAATAATGCTGCTACAGGAACGATGCCCCCGTTTGTGCCCTGATATGTAATTGCCTTAAATGATAATGGTGAGATTAAGAAACTTTCTCAGTGGTTCCTTGCTCTTTCTGTTAGTGATCATTTCGTCTGATTCACAATCTTTTGAGTTTTTTCAAAGAGACAGTGTTATTATGTGCATGGTCTGAAATTCTCCTTTTAGGGTCTCAATGCTTCAGTGGTGGGAATTGATGATGATATTCACCATTCCAAGAGTCCTATCATGGTGAAGCATGACTTAATGCAATATTTAGCTGCTCTGTGACCAAAAATAGAGTGTTCTATGGGATAAATCCAGGAAACATGTTGATGTAGACGAGCTGTTTGGCGAGCATAAGTAGGCTTTTTACTGAATCAATTGGTGGACCCAAAGGGCCATAAGAAGGGCCAGCCCAGTTGGGCTGGGAGCTTGTTGGGTCTCTCAAACCCAAATCATGGCGGTTAGTTATTTTACCCCATTGTCATTCTCTAAGTGCAGAGCTGGCCAATGTTTACTTACGAAGTAGGACCACATGACTGCAACACTTGACAAGAAGAATCTTCAGTGGATCCACATGGGAAGAGACAGCTGCTTCTTATCTGGAGACTGCATTTTCTTTCCTAATTTTATGAATTCTAGCTTCTAATTTCTATTTCAGAATTTCTAATTCTAGAACATTTTCAAGCTAAACTTCTAATTTCTTGCACCTTGTGGCACAAGATGTTGCTCCCATTTATATGTCAGGCTCTTAGAAGCCATTCACAATTTAATGAAGATTGAGATTATTGTTTTGTGCAAAGATTTGTTGCCCTGTGTTCTTGTATGAATGGCGGAGAGACTTGAAACACTAGAACCTTTTCTCCTATCTCTTATATTCTTCTTTCTTGATTGTCTCCTCTTCTTCCATCGAGCGCCACCTGTTCTGTTGTCTATTGATGCAATATGCTGCTGCCAGAGAACTCTTGGGAGATGTGTTTCATTTCTCCATCTAATTCAAGGACTGGCTAATTCTTACAATCTAGAGGACGTCTGAGCACCCTGCTTCCCTGGCTTGTTTTCTCTTGCAACTTCAAGCCTCAAGTTCTTTGGAACCTGAACTCAGATTTCAGCAAAGGATGAGAGGGCTGAACTCTTTTAAGGAGAGCTACACTAGATCCATTTTTGGAATCCAGATCACTGCTGGATTGCTAGATACACTCGGACCCCCTATTTTGGAATCCACTTCATATTGCACCATTAGCAGTCAGAATTGGCTGAATTTTGGGTACGTATTTTTTTCATCACCATGCCCATTTGACCTAAAGATTGGTAGCCTCCTGCTTCCCTCCCTTGTTTTCTCTTGCAACTATAAGCTTCAAATTCTCTGGAGTTTGGAACCTGAAATCAGATTTCAGCAGACGATTGGAGGGCTGAACTGTTTTTAAGGAGCTTACAGTTGATCCATTCTTGGAGTCCAGATTACTGCTGGATTGCTAGACACGCTCAGACCCACTATTTGGTACCCACTTCATGTTGCACCCATTAGCAATCAGAATTGGCTGAATTTTTGGCACACGTTTTTTTTTCATCACCATGCCCATTTGATCTAGGATTGGTTGCCTCCTGCTTGCTGGTTTGGTTTCCACGCACTAAATTCTACTTTCACCTTATTTTCTTATTGATGTAACCTAAATAGTAAAATAGGATTGAGTGCCAGTGGCTGGATCTCTAATCAGAACCAACTGGAATTGGGTAGAAACAGGGAATTCTTGAAATTTTGGTTAGGGCATTTAGGGCTGAAAACATGATCTTGAGTAGGGGTCTGGAAGGTCCGTTGATATAGTTGATGGTCCCTACTTCCTTGAGGACAGTTCGTAGGTGTGGTGCATGCTCACCAAATTGTTGCTGCAGATGAGAATATCATTCAGGTACTGATGCAGCCCTGGTTTACAGGGCCAATAGGAGGATCTTTTCTAAGAAAACAACAGGCAGTCTAGGGTTCAATTCCTTCTCAAAGGATGACAGCAGTTTAGGGCTTGACATGTTGCTGTTCAAGTCCGGGATTCAAGGACAGCAGCTATATTGTACTTAAAACACCCAAGGAAACCTGCGGCAAGGTCTGATTAGAATTAAGTCGGTAATTAAGAGGAAATATCCTGTTTTCAATGGGACTCAACTGTGGAACTTTTACAAGCTAGGGTTTAGAATTTGTTGGGGTTCTGAACTAGGTTAGGGTAGGGGTGGGGTTCGACAGTAGAGGGGGTTTGGGAGGTGCTAGTCCTAAAAGGGTTTAGAATTGGGTTAAGGGTTAGAGAGATATAGGGGTTTTAGTGAAGTTGGGTTTAGGGTTTCTAGAGGAAGAAGATGAAATGCAGGAAAATTCTGCAACTATTGGGGATGGAGTTGTGTTAGGTATTAGTAGGAGAAGAGAGATGAGAGAGGTGCGATCCTAGGGGGGGGGGGAGGGGATGGATTTATCTAGAGTTTGAGTTTGAGTTGTTTTTTTTTTTTTGGGGGGGGGGGGGGGTGGGCGGCTGCCTTAGGGAAGATGAAAGGCGGAGGCCTGCAATTAGGGTAGCTAGGGGGAATTGACTTGGGAAAGAGGTAGGGGCTCCTTAGTGGATTAGGGGTGCTTCTTCGCTTCTCCTGCTGCGACTACCTCTCATCTATTTTAAAGGTCAAGGCCCACCAGAGAGAGGTAGGTGCTTTGATGAACGAATGTGGTAAACAAAAAAAATATTAGTTATATATCGGGGACAGGGAACCAGCCTAGTCAACTAGATTTCCCCTTATTTGTTGATTGTAGTCCCAAGGGCTTCATAAGTTTCTAGTGAGCAGTGGTCGGCTTATCCTTTTGAAGACACTGTGCAATTGATGGGTGAACCTTCTGCCGGTGTCATGGAAGCTAGTCTCGGTTCACCTCTGTCTTTCGGACCTCCTTTATACCTCCAGGTCCAAGTCCTTGGTTGTCTTTAGCTTGGGACAACTCTTAGGAAAAGTATTGGTTGCACTAAAGACCCTAAGCCCATAGGGGTGTCAGCAAGGGACGCTATGGCGTTTGAGGAAGTCCCGACCCCTAGGAATTGGTTTACTTGTGCGTTGGCCTTTTTTGAAGCATATACACACATCCCATTCACTCAGTTATCTTCATACAGTCAAAACAAGGCATAAAGTGTTCAACATTGTACTTGCTGAGGAGTGGATTGGTCCAGTCTAGAGGCTATTGTAGGAGAGGTCACGAGACTCGAAGAAGAAGAAGAAGGAAGTTCCATAAGCTTCAATCACCCAAATCGTTGAGTTCCTCCTTGGAACCCACAACTCCAAATATCCTTAGAATCACTCTTCAAATTTTATTAATCTAGTTTGCATTGTTTGGAAGCTGTGAGGGCCTTTTTCTTATGGTAGGTTCAAGATCTCACTCTCGAGGGCAATCTTCCCCTTGAGAAAAAGCAAGATCTCACTTGAGATCTAGTATTTTTTCTATGGCCAACTAAAATGAACTCGGAGGGCCCATCTCGGGGGGTTTTAAGGGTCAGGTGGGCTCAAATTGGTATTTAGCCTATTTTAGGCCTTCTGAACACATTGGTTGCCTTATATTTGTAAGATTACAACCCTTAGTATGAGTTCTAACTTGACCCTAAGTTTGAAACCCAAAAGTTGCTGGAGTGAACATACAAGTTATAAAACATGAATATAGAAGCATTATGACTTATAAATGAAAAGCAAGTGAGAAGATACATCAAATAACCTAAATACCAACATAACTCCATCCATATGAATTCAGTACAACATCACGTTCTTGACTTTGGAAATACAATAACAGAACCATCATAAGTTCATAACAAAAATGTTTTGTAAGGCTTATGTTTCACATTCTGTTGTTGACAACCTTCTGCTCGACACACATGGGGTCTTGCTCAAATTTTTTGGGCAGCAAACAAAGAGGTTACATGGAAGATGTTTAAGGTGGAATTCGATCGAAAATACTTCCTCCATGTGTAAAGAGACAAAAGACTGCGGAGTATATGAATTTAAAGCAAGGATCTATGTTTGCAGTTGAGCATGAGAGAAACTTCTTAAGGTATGCATGATACATGGTGAGTATAGAAGAGATGAAAGCTTAACAGTTTAAGCAAGGCCTAAGAGAAGACATTCAGAGATTTGTTTCTGTACTTCAGATGAAATCTTATATAGAAGTACTTGACTGCTCCCAAATTTTCCTATAGAGACCGTATATCACTTTGGGCCTTAGGATTCTCTTTGCCCTTTGGACTTGGGCCCATAAATAGCTATTCTTGCTGAGGAAAGCTGTTGATGAGAGGAGGTGACAACCTGGCAAAAAATGAACTTGAAAAGCTGTCTTGACTTGTCTCGCACGAAACATGGGTTTTAAAAGAATTGGTGGACCGAGATCTCGATTGAAATTTTGCATTTAGTGAGACTCGCCTAAGATCTCGTCTAGGGACCTCACAAAAGTGAGATCTGAGCAAGATCTCACGAGATCTTGAACCATAATTTAATCATATTACATTGAAGGAATATACGACCATAATTTAATCTTATTACATTAAAGGAATATACGTAGGGCTCTCTATAAGAAACCAGCTTGACTCAACTTAGGAAACCTGTCACATCCACCCAACCGGTATTAGAGCTACCCGAATACGTAAGGGAGTGATCCACAGTCACAAGATCAGATTTATGTTTTATTATTTTCACACACCACACCACACCACATAATAGCATAATAATGAGCAAAAATAAAAATCAATAAAAGAATCAAGTGTTTTAACTGTTTTAAGAATCAAGAATGATTAAGGATCTTAGATGGATCTCAAAATAACGGTGAAACGAAATCAAAACTGATATTACATTGGTCCAAAAATGGAAAGTAAAACTAAAAAGAAATCAAACATTGTATTGTCATTATGGCAGTTTATGTTGATGATATTGTCCTTTCAGGCAATGATGTTGATGCAATCCATTTAGTTTAGGCACACTTACAAAAATTTTTCCAAACCAAAGATTTAGGTGATCTACAATATTTCTTGGGGATTGAAGTGATCCGCAGTAAAAAAGGAGTAAGTTTGTCACAAAGAAAGTATGTGTTAGATCTTTTGATTAAGACTGGCATGCTTGCTTCTAAACCTAGTGACATTCCCATGGATCCTCAGTTAAAGTTAGGACGTGATGATGGTGACTTGTTAGATGATGTCCATCGTTACAGGAGTCTTATTGGGAAACTTATTTATCTTACTGTTACTCGTCCTGATATTTCTTATTCTGT
The DNA here is from genome assembly GCF_041222555.1 of Hakea prostrata. NCBI lineage: Eukaryota > Viridiplantae > Streptophyta > Magnoliopsida > Proteales > Proteaceae > Hakea > Hakea prostrata. The sequence goes on from NC_142604.1 coordinate 52,521,582, forward strand.
TGGTGTGTTGAGTCAGTTTATGCAGTCTCCTAGGAAGGCTCATTGGGATGCAACGATGAGAGTACTTCGGTACCTCAAGAGTGCGCCCGGAAAAGGGCTCATCTATCGACTAAATCGGAGTATGGACTTGGTTGCCTTTTCTGATGCAGATTGGGCTGGATCCGTCATTGATCGCCGGTCAACCACAGGTTATTGTACTTTTCTTGGTGGAAATCTTGTGACTTGGAAGAGTAAGAAATAGTCCACCATTGCTCGATCTAGTGCTGAAGCTGAGTATAGGGCTATGGCCCACACTGCTGCTGAATTGATGTGGCTTCGTTCATTGTTAGAGGAAATAGGATTTCCAGTTTCTGCCCGTATGAAAATATTTTGTGATAATCAGGCAGCCACTTACATTGCTAGTAATCCAGTGTTCCATGAGAGAACGAAGCATATAGAGGTAGATTGTCACTTTGTGCGTGATGCAATGAAGAAGAAGCTTATAGAAACTCCTTTTGCGAGCTCTACTGACCAACTAGCTGATTGTTCACCAAAGCTCTGTTCAGACCAAGTTTTCAGTCTATCTGTTGCAAACTGGGCATGGGAGATTTGTATGCTCCAGCTTGAGGGGGAGTGTTGAAGTATACGTAAATTTGGAGTTTACTGTTCACGTTACTGTTCACGTGAACAGTGTTTTAACTGTTCACGTGAACAGTAAAAACAGCTTCACGTGAACAGTATTTTGATGTTGTTTTGATTATATTTTCTATTTCTAATGTGGGAATCTTGCTACATAAGTTTTGGGAGTTTTTTAGAAAGCATAGTTTCTATTTTGGTGGTAGTTTCTATTTTCAGAACTTTCTATTTTAGGAGTTAGGAAGTTACTAAAGCTGTAATATTTTGTTTCCTTCTTCTAGAGGACAATTACTTGTCTCTCAAGTTGTATTAGATTCATTAGAAGCTATAAATAAAAGTGCTCTGTGATTCTAGACTCTTTAGCTAATAATCACAGGTCTTTTCTACTAGTTCTTCATCTCTCTTCTCTTTTTCTTCTTCTCTCTTTTCTTTGTTCAAGTTCAATTGCTATTTTGATTGTTTAAAGCTTGTTTTCTAACAACACCAATTTACAAATCAGCAAAGCAATAGTCGAACATGATTCTAGCAATTTCAGAATATTAAACAAATGCAAAAGCTATTAAACAGCAGCATACAAATCAATATGCAAGTCTGACATCATTTTAGAATTTATAGATAAACATATATAAATGAACGTCCTCCCCTTTTAAGTAGTTTATAACCTTTTCAAAGTGAAATGAAGGATGGCTTAACACTTCCCCAGTAGTCCTGTTTACACACTGGTTCAATGTTAAAATAACCCTAGAAGTCAAACATCGAAAGTAGAATCGAAAACCAAAACAACAGGGGGATGGGTTGCTTGAAAGGGGGTTGCTCGAGAGACCCTTGCCAATTGACCCTAGGGTAGGGTCACTTAGGCAGTGCAAGGGTGGGTTGCTCGGGAGACCCATGTATGATTGCGGACAACAACCGATAAAGTACTGAGATAGGTTCGAATTTTCTGTTCCAAACAACTTTTATAATGAAAAGGATTTTCTAAAAACTCCTAAAGACAAGATCTAATCACAACAAACATTCAAAAACTCAAATCTAAACAATAATCGATCGAACCACAATTTAGGTTTCTCCAAAATCTATTCGTGAAGACATTGGTTAATTAGAGTGATTGTAGAATCACTTCAAAGCCAAAAAAAGAAATAAAGAAAGGGTTCAGGTACCCATAATTATGGATCTTTCCACAAGGTTCTACTTTCGGCGAAGAATCAAACAAAGATGAGCTACACTAATGAAGGAGTTAACTAACCTTAGAATTTGTGGTTGGAATATGGATAACTCTCTAGATGATCTTTGCAATGTTCTCCTTCTTGACGTGATCTGACATTCTCTGACGGCCGAGCATCATAATAATGTGTTTTAGGTAAAAAATCTCATTAAATAGAGGTCTGAGACACTGAATCCCAAAATTACCCTTTTTTTACTCGCGGGCACCTAGATGGGTTGCTTGGGTAGGGTTGCTTGAGAGACTCATACCTAGTAGACCCTACCCTTGGAAGTTACTCCAGCCTCCATGAGTGAGCTTCAAGGGCAATTTACCCCAAGTTCTTCATCAACACTAAACCCACATGTTAGGGGGTACTTACTTGATCTTTGGAACCTTCTAAAAGTGCCAGCAATGAACTCTTAATCCATTTTCCCTGTCCGTTAGTGTTCGATTCAGTTATTCTTCCAAAACTTAGTAAAGTTCCAGATTCATCATCCTCACCATCCACTTCCATCGGTTCAAATTCTAATCCAACGGTCTCTGGGCCACAGCTGTCTTTTACTCGCGTTATGGGTTCTTCGACCTACAGGGTTAGGATCATAGGGGATTTCACAAAACCTACTTGGACTCAACTTAGGGAACCAATTACAACTCAACTACCTAAAAAAGGCTCTCAACAAAACTAGAAAAGGAGTCTTCTAGAGAACTCCTAAACAAAGATAACTTGCAAAATATGCAACCAACTTCTAGAAGAATCCTACTTGAAAATTTGGAAAAGTACTCTTCAGTAACTCGACCAAAACACAACCAAATTTAAAAATAAAGATAGATATAGATAGACTCCTAACAGCATTCTAGCCCTATTGGAGCTCCAATAGAGGTGCTAAATTGACCCAAATATCCCTAGTCAGATTCTGCCAGCCCTTAATGCTGCATGTTCTGGGGGCTGTTTTAGGTTCAAAAGTTGAAGTTTTCTATGCTTGCTGACCCTGGTTACATCAAGTACACCACAAATTTGTCAAGGTAGGGATGGAAGATCTTGTTTATAAGAATGCAAAATGTGACAGATACATTGGTCGGCCGGCGCCCCGGGTGTGACCGGGGCGGAGCGGGTTGAACTTGGGGGGGCCGATGTTGTGCGCCTGTGGGCCCACGATCCCGGGGCCAATGTTGTGGGACCCTTAGGTCCCATCTTAGAATATATTATTAATAGGGGCAAAAAAAAAAAAAAAAAAAAAAAAAAAAAAAGAAAAAAAAAAAAAAATACGATGTGGAGAAATTTAGATTCCAAAGTTTCTAACTACTCCAATATTTTGTGAGACGTGGGAAAAAAAAAAAAAAAAAAAAAAAAAAAAAAAAAGAAATAAAAAAAAAAAAAAAAATGGCATTACTTGGGAAATCTCATAGGAATTCATGGATCGTGAGTTAGTTTTTAATTATATTTAACCTTTTATTCCTTACAGGATGTTGTCTTAGGATGACATTTATACCCATCATCTTTATCTTAAATTTTTATTTTTAATTTTTGGAGGGGGCCAAAGAGTGGTATTTCACATTTAAAGAGAGAGGAATTAGGTCAAACATAAAAGGAAAAAAAAAGGGGGGGGGGCCCCCCCTCCCAGGGTGTGACGGGTGTGGCCATTTTGGAGGAATCGGGTGTTTTAAAGAGAGGTGTGTCAGAATTTGGGGCCAATTTAGTATTAGGAAATGGGTTTCTTGAGACCATACATTTGAGATCTTGCTCTGGAGCCAGATCTCAGCCAAGCCAAAAAACTGAGATCTGGTACAATATTCCTGCTCAACTTGAGTGAACTTGAGGGCCTATCTTGGTGGGTTTTAGGGCCCAGGTTTGATGTGAACCAAATTCTAGGGTTTAGTTATTGGGATAGTACCTTAGAATTGGGCTTATTCCAGTATCCTCTCTCTTCGGATCCAGCAGTCTTCTTTAAGTGCCTTGAAGGTTTCAAGTTAGTTTGTTATGCCTAGAAGGTTTTGCCCAGGCTTAGGGTTTCAAAACCCTAAAGTTTAGATTCAAAGCAGTGCTGCATTTTGAGTTTCAGATCTGGAATTTAGGTTTAGGGTTAGGATGGGTTTTATGGTTGAGTTAAAGAGGTTTAGATTTCGGCTGCTGCTGTTATGCTATTTCAGAACTGAAAATTGAAGTTGGGGTTTAAAGAATTGGGTTTAGGGTTTCACTTAGGCTAGAGAAGGGGCTGTGGTTATTGTTTTTATAATTTCAGGGTAGTCCTAGGGGCTTTGGGATTGGTCTGAAGTATCCTACTTGGGTTAGGACTCTTAGTGAAGTTGTTAAGTACCCGAATGAGGCAACATTTAACAAAGATGGAATAACTCAAGAAGATGATAATAATAATGGCCTTTGAATAAAAGTTGAATAAGAAACAATACACACTACTAGCAGTAGGTGAATCCTACGGCTACCCAAGAGCAATAGCTCTCACCTAAACTTCCCCAATAATTCAAAAACCGTTTCTTCTACTCTTTCTTCCCCTATTTATATCAATTACGTTCCTACAGTATTAATCAACAGAATCATCCCAATTCGAAAAAGGCTCTTCAAATCTAATCCTAAAAAGTAATCTGAAATATGACTCTTCAAATCTAATCCTAAAAAGTAATCTGAATGCAATAGGACTCTTCAAATCTTCCAATCGTTTCCTTCCCTAGATTTTAGGGATTTGTTCCAATCGTTTCCTTCCCTAGATACAAGGGGCTTATCAATACTCCCCTCCAACAGTTTCACCTTGTCCTCAAGGTGAAAATATGGAAAGTTCCGTTTCGACCAGAGGGTCGATTTCGTCAAGTCCAGGGCTATCGCCGGTCATTTCTGTCGTGGTTGCAACATCCTGTTCATTGGCATTGTGGAGTAGCAGCACCCTCAGTTGCTTCAAAGGGCAACAATGACCTTTGGTATAAGGAGCATCGCACCTGGAAGCAAACACCCTTGTCCATTTTTTCCTTGATTTCCTCCTTAGAAAGCCACCTCGATCGTCCGTAAGAACCTGTCGTTGCCGGTGTTGCAGAACGATGGGAAGAGGAAGAAGACGTTGGGTCTTTTTGGGTTGGTCGAACCGGGGTATTGAACGCCTGGTTGGTTCCGGTTCCTGGGTTTAGTGTTGGACCTTTTGAGTTAATGCTAGTTTGGCCCAATTGAACATATCGCTGGGCTGAATTTTGGGTCAGTGGAGTGGGCTGGCCCAATCAGGTTTCTGTTTGAATTTTCCAGCCATGTTTTTTGCTTCTACTGCCTGGGCCAGATCCATTATTTGGCCCAATTTAGTGGGTCCAAATACCCTTACCTCTGCCCTAACGTCCTCATTCAACCCTGCCAAAAACACACCCTTCAACCACTCTTCTTCTACAGCGTCGGCAGCTGCCGTAAGCGCCTCAAATCCATCGCGGTAAGTAGTGAACGACCCAACCTGCTTATGGGTGATCAATGCTTCTTGTGGAGTCTTCATCTGTGCGGAACTAAAACGCTGGATCAACTCCTCTTTCAAATTCTTCCATGATAGTAATGGTTGGTGCAACTCGCGAAAACGTATCCACCCTGACGCAACTCCCTCAAAACACAAAGTTGCGGTTCGAAGTTTCGCTCCATCACTTAATTTGTTCAAATCGAAATATCTTTCGGCGTGTGCGATCCATCCCATAGGGTCGTCTCCAAAAAAAATTGGCATATCAAGATGCCTAGGAAAGAATTCCCTCGATTTTTCTGTTTCACCCATTCTCTCATCTGGCGTTTCCTCAGGCGTCGTTGCTGTTAGGGTATCGGCTGATTTCCCTTTTGAGAACAGAAATCGCAGTTCCTCTCTAGAACTCATCATTGGCTTTTTCCCCTTTTTCAATCTGATATGCTAAGGCCCCTACCTGACCTTGAATCTCGTTAACCATGGTTTCTAATTCCTCTACCCTCTGTTCCATTCTGCTTTTTACCATTACCATGGAGTCGTTTGGCCCTGATGCCAATTTGTTAAGTACCCGAATGAGGCAACTTAACAAAGATGGAATAACTCAAGAAGATGATAATAATCTTTGAATAAAAGTTGAATAAGAAACAATACACACTACTAGCAGTAGGTGAATCCTACGGCTACCCAAGAGCAATAGCTCTCACCTACACTTCCCCAATAATTCAAAAACCTTTTCTTCTACTCTTCCTTCCCCCTATTTATATCAATTACGTTCCTACAATATTAATCAAAAGAATCATCCCAATTCGAATAGGACTCTTCAAATCTAATCCTAAAAAGTAACCTGAATGTAATATGACTCTTCAAATCTAATCCTAAAAAGTTATCTGAATGCAATAGGACTCTTCAAATCTTTCAATCGTTTCCTTCCCTAGATACAAGGGGCTTATCAGAAGTTGACTAGGGTTAGGGGAAGGTAGAATAGGGATGGGAGATGATAATCCTAAAAGGGTTTGAAGTTAGGTTGAGAAATTTGGGAGTTAAAGGGCTCTAGAGTTTAAAGATGAAATGCAGAAAATTTTAAAACCTAATGGATGAAGGTCTTTTGATGAAACTAAAAGTAGGACTAGTGGGTAGGGGTAGGTGCAATGCTATTGGGAAGGGGAGGGGTGGATTGGGGATGGGAAGTTGGGAGTTTAGAGGGTATAGGGTTTGCTGTAGGCATAGTATGAAATTTCAGCAAAACTTGCTGAAATTTCTGGTTCTCGACATATGGTGAAACGAAACCACAAGCGAAATTGAAAGGTTGAAAGTTTCTCCGAAATTTTCCGAAATCTCACTAAAATTTCGCAGTAGTCTTTACCCTTGTTATATAAAGGTCGAATCTGAATAAAAGATTCCAACATTTCGGCAAAATTTCCATGAAATATTGCTGAAATTTCAGGGTTTTGGTAGTTTTTCTGGGTATCAGAACCCCTAGTTTTGGAGAAATTTCGCATCTTGGCCCTAGATCCTCTACGTCATTTAGTTGACTCCAAGTTGTCAAGAATAGCATCCTCCACATGAGGAGTGGCAGCATAGTATCCAAGAGTCATTTAAAAAACAGATAATTTTCCATATGAAAATAGTTTTTGTTTAATATTTTAATTGAATTTATTAACTCTGAAATAAAAAAATAAATAGCAACAATCATGAAGAAAAAAAATGGCTGACTACATGAGATTGTAGCCTCTTCCAATGGTATTACAATCATTTTCAAAATATAAATATTTTTCATTTTCTTTTAATTTTAATTTCTTACACAATATATTTCTTTAATTTATAAAATTAAAAAATCAAATTAATACTAGAGAATAATATTTTCCCATGAAATTGTAGATCAAGCAAAGACATTCAGCATACATTTAATCCACACTCAAACGCCGAGTCTAACATATTATCTGAAAACAAATGAAATTGGGGAAGAAAACTCATTTTCCTTAAAGAATGGCTTGAAAATCCTTTGAATATTGTTGATTAATTTTTGTTGATGAGCCAACTAGGATGTTGATGCAATATAGGTGAAGAGCTGGTAGTTTTCTGACAAAAAAATTCGGTGAAAAAGCAAGCAGCAGCAAGTAGGGGAAGAGTTGGGGTCGAGACGAACCGAGAGGAGTTGAATCGAGACTGCGAGATCTTGTCTCTACTTGATGAGAGAGTGCATTTATAGAGGAACTCGAACCGAGATTTTAAATTCTTCAGATTTTGCAGCCTAGCTTGTCTCGAGACTTCAATTTTCAACTGAAATTTCATGATACCTCAAACCATGATAGAAACATGTAGAGTTTTAGGGTGTAGGGACAGAAAAACTAGCTGTAGATTTCCAAGAATCGACTGACTGAATTTGGATGAAACTTGCATATCAACTAGAGTAGGGTATATGGGGATGTTCTGACATTTGGAGGATTCAACGTGTGGATGGATTTTGATCCACTTTCTTGATTATGGAGTTGCTGTCTTTACAGTTAAGGAAGCCTGTAACTTGGGTTTTGCTGGAGGGAATGGGTTGCTGCCAGGATCAGATTTAACGGAAGAGAAATAAAGAAGAGGGTTTATTTATTTATTTATTTATTTAAGGGGGGGGGGGGGGGGTGTTTGCAAGAAAGATGGGAATGAAGTTTGAACATAAACTGATGGTTAAAATTACAGGAATTTAGGTTTTAATTTAAATGTTAGGTCAGCTCAGTGGAATTTCCTGGACTAAGAAAACAAAAAATTAGAGGGAAAAAAATGGGGGGATTGAGTGCTAGATCTTCTCCTTACCTGATAGTGGTCTTCTGAAGGCAGCAGTCCTGTTGGGCACATCTGGTTCCGAAGGCTGATTCCATAACCAATAATTACAGTGGGGACTTTAAGCACCCAACACTAGAACTCCTGCTCCACTATAACCAACAGGAAAACAGCTCTTGGACATGAAACACCCACAAATCAGTAATCTGGACTTCAAAGACCAAAAACAAACTCTCACAAAAGGAGTCACTAACTTTTTCATATGATCCACTCTGTCAGTTTTATGTGAATTAGGAAACTCTTAGCATGATAATTTCACTGCCCAGCCAACTTTATCCCAATGAGAATCCCATCTTGTGCATTAAAATTTCAATCTCCATTTATATTTTTAGGTTCGGATGCCAAGTATTCTTCGATGTATCTGGTCCTTGGTTATAGCAATTGATTTCGAGATGCTTGAGGAGTTAATGCATGTATTGATGAAACAAAGTTATTACATGGCATATAGATATATCTGTTGCAGAACTTCGCCATATGTTGAATTGTAGATCCTAAGGTAGTCTTTGTTACATTGCTGATCCCAACATATAATTATTGTACATGTTGAACTCATCTTGGAAATAATTGCCTTGATCACAATTTTATGGTTTGTCTTCCTTTTGAACTGTTTTGCTAAATGTCTTGTTATTGCTTTTCTGTAGTGTTGCAATGACACTACACAACACAGAGAGCACACATATTTGGTATTCAATATATTAAACATTTCACTCATACGTTATGGAATAATTGAGATGAAAAAAATGAACTGAATCTTTAAGTTCTTTCATATATATTTCTTGCCAAATTTCATCTTTTTGACCTCTGATTTGTCAAATTTGTACATTCAGGCAAAAGGAAAATTTGGCACAACAAATGAATGCTTCTGGTTATGAGAAAGTCCCTGTACGCATACGTGAAGATAACATGGCTAAGCTAAACAAGTTGTTGCAAGAACTGGAGATAGTTGAAGAAGCAAGCCGAAATTTCGAACGTGGAATTGCGATGGAGAATTGAAGTAATTACTTGACCATCAAAATTCTTCTTGGTACTGAGCAATTTTGAAGATGACTTAATTTAAAGTTCATCCTGAAGCCCTAAATTTTTCATGACTGTCAACGTTGTTTTTTCTATTTTATCATTTAAGTAGTTTCTGTTTTAGCTACAGGTCATATCAATATCAAGAGCCCTTTTTCATTTGACTACATATGTTTTACCTTTTTGATATTTCTGCTAGTCCCTAGAAACTGTGGGAGGTTGATATCAGGTTATGTTGGAATCAGCAATTGCAACTTACATTTAAGGTTCAACTTCCGTTCTGAAAGAATGGCCATAATATTTGTTACTGGTTTAGCGTCGGCGATAAAATTGAAGAGTTTCCAAGTCCTTGAGTCCTTACCATCTGATGATGATGATGATGATGATCATCATCATTATGGATGATACATCATTTACGGTAGTAAGAGTTATTTATTTTAGGTGTGTAGAAGTAAGATCTTTTAATTTGTTTTTTATTCTTTGCAGAGATACAACCATTTTTCATTAAGACAGATAAATAGTTGTGTGTAAATGTACAAACATCAACTTGATAGTCTCTTTCTTATTGCAATAAAAAATAAAGAATTATCATAAAATTTTTTTAATTAAAATTGTGATCTAGCCAGATTTATATTATATTCATTTCTCCCATAATTCAGAATTTATTTACCCATGTATGACATGTACTCGAACAAAAATCCAGTTGACAGAATAAATCTAAAGTCAACTCAACCATTCTACCGCTTCTTTACTGCCCATTTGCAAATTGCCAAAATCATAGTTAGGATCGACAGTTAGTAATTTTTTTTTCTTTCCTTTTTTAATGAAAAACATTAGTTATCTAATTAACCACAAAATAGAAGGTACACGAATTATTGCGAAAGCAACCGCATTTCCATTCTCCTATCACAAAACATATTGTAGATAAGCTGTGTTGCAAATTGCAATAACATGCAATCTAGGTGATCAATCAAATCAAAATCTGACACCCAACTCTACCTCCAAAACCGGAATTTGGCAACAAAAATTTGAGTTAAAAATAATAAATCACTTGAAAAACGTGCTTGATTGTGAAGAAACTTGTGAGCATGCTTTCATCAACTGCATATGTATTTAAGAATAAAACAACTAATAATAAAAGACGTTAATAATTCAATGAAGATCATTTTGTACAGTTCTTTTTATTAACATAAGATCTAAAGAGCATAACACAAGAGTTATCATAAAGTTTGACATTATTAGGGTCAATAGCGACATAAACCTTGTGCCTTGTGCATATGCAGGTGAATTTTTACTAGTTCATATACATACAAACATATATACGAAACCCTAGAGCACAACCCCCCCTGCCTGTGACAACCATGTCTTACACAACTGGTACTTGAGATCTACAATCTGAAATTTTAAAATTGTATCAAAAGAAACGTTCTTCTTGCTCTCAATGTTAACTTCATGAATGATAAGCTGAATCGAACCTACCTACTTCAACAGTGTTGGTTACCTACAAGATTTGAAAATATAGACAACGCCCTATCATTGTTTCCAAGGTACTTTGTTTTCTTCACTACATGCAGGATCATGAATAATTCATGATTTTGCTTGCATTGTTGACAGGAAAGATGACTTGTCAACATTCTGGGTTTGCTTTGATGGATTTATTTGATTGTTTAATTACTATTATCCAGCCTGCAGATATGGATTACATGAATTTTACATTGCCCATGAAGGTGCAATACTTTAAATCGTTCCACTTTTGCTATTTGATTTCGAAAGTATAAGTAGGCCAAACAAAGGGCTTCTATATTCTCAATATTGGTAATGTTGGATTTGTTTATTTGGCAATGTACTCGTTCTTCAATTGTTTTGTATTATTTCCAAATATTTTGAAAAGAAGCCTGCCCATTTTGCGAAAGGCAAGCGTTCATTCTGTTCTTATTTCAATAGCAAAAAATGAGAATTAGGTCAATGCAGGGTAGGGCTGCAACTGGGCTGGGCTGGGCTGGGCTTTTGCAATCCCAAGCCTAGTCCTATATGTTCTAATCTAAGCCCATTCTCGCTCTGACCCTAGTTCAGGGCCAATGATTATTCTCCCTGGCCCTAAGCCCTACAGGGTCAAGCCAAGCCCATTCCCGTCCTAATTGGCCCTAATTGGGCTGGGTCGGGATGGGTTGGCCTTAATTGGCCTTGGCCCTGGCCCTAACTCTGATTAGCCCTAATTGGCCCTGTCCTTAGCCTTGATTGGCCCTGATTAGTCCTGATTGACCTTGTCCCTGGCCCTAATTAGCCCTGACCCTAATTAGCCTTGTCCCTAGCCCGATTGACCCTATCTTGGCCCTAGCCTTAATTGGTCATATTCTTGGACCTAAAATAACAAATGTAAATTCATAAAAAATAATAATAATAATAAAAATAAAAGTATCATAACTTCATAAGTAAACTGAAAATAAAATTCATAGAAATATAAGATGATTCAAGCTCATACAAAATGATAAAGTATAAATAAATTCATACTACATAATTCTATATTGATCTTTGAAAGTCTCTCATTGCTTTGATGATGGAAATTGAAAACCTCTCCCATTACTTTGGTGATAGAAATTGAAAACCCCTCACATTGATATCCTTAAACAAAAAAAATAATAATAATAATAATAAAAAAATCAAAACTTTGTTAACAAGTAAATCAACGATAATTTAGTATTGATATTTTTTTCGTAGTTAAAGAAAATTATATTTAGTTACAAACATAGCTATTTGTCCTTAATAAGTTTTTTTTTCTTCTCTGAAATATCACATTGGAGGCAAAAGAAAGATGTCAATATTCATGATAAGAAGTTGGGGTGTAGATTTGTTAGATATTAATTCTCTATATACTAGCTTTTATTATTTATAATATATTATCTCACCTTAGTCCAAAAAAAAACAAATCAATGATCTTTTGGAACTAAAAATGACTTAATTTGAAAAATAAAAATTATCTTAAAAATAATATAAAAAGTGAACTCATAGTCTAATATTATCAAAATGACTGAAGGTCAAAGTCGAGACTTATAGTTATATCAATGCTAATGTGAAGATTAGGGTAAAAATCCAATACATGATTAGGGTCAAATTAACATTAAGACTAGAGCCAAAATTAGGGTCAGAATCGGGCCAAAATCAGGTAGATGCTTACTACATTAGTAATGAAAATATAATTTATTTTTATTAATTTTTTTACAAAACATGATCATGTTTTTCAAATTTGACAGGTGTCAAATATTTACCCATGTGGATTATAATTAATTCCTCTCCATATGGGTGGAGGGTCCAGACTCAAATCAGGGCCAAAATCATGGGCCCAGATCAAGGCCAAGATCAGGGCCAAGATCAGGGTCAAAATCATAGCCAAAATCAGGGCCAAGATTAGGGTCAGAATCAGGGTCAGAATCAGGGCCAAGATCAGGGTTAAAATTAGGGCCAAAATCAGGGTCAAAATTAGAGCCAGAATCAGGGCTAGAATCAGGGCCAAGATCAAGGTCGGGATGGGCTGGGCTGGCCAAAGAGTAATCCCAGGCCCGCCCTTGGCCCTAGTTCAAGGCCAGAATATTTTGGCCCTAACCCGCCCTTAGGGCCAAAATCTTTAGCCCAAGCCCTATTTGGGCTTAGGGCGGGCTTAAGGCTGGTCAGGGCCAAACTTGCACCCCTAATGCAGGGTTGGTAGAGTGGTAAGATCTATACTTCTCAGTGGAGAGATCATGGGTTCGATCCTTGCGGACAACAAAACTCCCTCTGAGGATGTAATCAAGGTGCGCGCCCGGATGAACCTCAGACAAAAAAAATGAGAATTAGGCACACACACACCAAAAATTGTTTCTCGTTCATTATGACAATAAACACTAAGAATCATTGCCAAACAACCTCTCATATGCCCATGGTCACTTGCTTGGATTGTGTCGTCTCAAAAATTAAAAGGAACTGTCAACACAACCCCTTGAGTCCCCCTAACACTAATGACATTCCTTGAGTTATTCAATTTGTCAATTAGACTTCCCATTACTACCATCATTAATCTCAGTTAATTTTTATTTATCCATTTTCAATATTACTTCCTAATTCTAAGGAAAGAAGATGGCAAAGGGGAGGAAGATGAAGATAGCGCTACAACAGGCCGAGCTTTTGCAATCCCAAGCCTAGCCATATATATTTTAATATAAGTCTATTCCCCTCTTTATTGGCCTTACTTGATCCTGTCCCTAGCCCTAACTCTAATTGGCCCTATACTTGGTATTGTTCTTGGCCCTGATTGGCTGCGTGTGCCTACTCCTGATTGACTCTATAGGCCCTGGCCCTGACCTTGGCTTTGATTGGCCCTTTCTTTATTTTTGTTCTTAATTCATTGAGATCAAGCATCATGGACAAAATTAGGACTAGGATTAAGGCCAGAATCAATGTCAAAATTAGGGCAAAAAATCAGGAACAGTTCTGGATAAGTTCGACTGGCCAAAGAGTAATTTCATGGCCGCCCTTGGCCTTTAATATTTTAACCTTAAACCATCCTTAAATCCAAAATCTTGAGCCCAAGCCCTATTTGGGCTTAGGGCAAGTCAAGGCCAAACTTACACCCCTAGAGGAAGACAAGTTGAGTACATGGTTTTTCATTCAAGGGTATTTTTATTTTTATAAAAAATTGAACTTCCTTGCGGAGCACTTTAACTTTGATTTCCTAACCAGGGTGATGTCATTAATATATTTCCCCCCTACGAGGGTTTAGGTAACTTAAGGGTGGGCCCCGAAGATTTTTCTTATTGATGGTTTATGAGTTTGGTCAAAATTTGAAAATAAGATATAAAATTAGGGGTATATTAGCCATTACAGTATCTCAGGGACACATTGGTCATGTTGATTTTTTTCTCTCTCTTCAATGCCAAATGATAAAATATAAACCTGAAAACCCTAGGAGGGTTTGTGCGTTCCATATATATTTCATAATACACCGTAGATCACTCTTACCCTCTTTTGCCTTCTCCTTTCCATCCTCTGTGTTCCTCAACCTCCGTTCACCACCAATGGTCGCCGCCGCTAGACCTCTCGTCAACGTCCAGCCATTAGAAGGCGACATGGCCACCGACGGTGGCAACAACCTTCCTCTCCTTGATGTCATGAAAGCTTCAATCCGTCCTGACATTGTCAACTTCGTCCACGCCAATATCTCCAAGAATAGCCACCAACCTTACGCCATCAGCAAGAAGGCCGACCATCAAACCTCTGCCGAGTCCTGGGGTACCGGTCGTGCTGTTTCACGTATTCCTCGTGTTCCCAGCGGTGGTACTTGTTTGTGAAATTAAAAGTAACCGCAAGGCGCACGGTATCGTGTAGCTAATTGGTCGATCTCAAGGAGATATGCCACTTTAGAATTAACTTCTTAATGATAATGCGAGAGTGCAATGATTAAAATTTGCTAATTACTTAATTAAACTAAACGAACGGTCCTAATCCATACATCTAATGCGATCGAATTGAAATGAAAATTAAAGCAAACATAATCAACGCATAATTAATAAAGGCAGAAAAAAATGCGAAAAATAAATAAAAATAAAAGGGAAGTGATCCGAGTGTCAGCTCTGGATCTAGGGAAGAGAAATATAATAATAATGACTTTGACCGTAGACCCTTTGCCGTGGCTTACAGTCCACCGATCGGGGGAACAGATATTAGAGAAAAAGAAATTGCAGTAAATAAATAATCAAAGTAATAAAAGGAAAGGGAAACCTTAACCAAAGAGAGGCACGACTGTAGGCATCTCTGATCAAGGACCTAGGGGAAGGGAGAACAATAAATAAATTGCAGAAAGTAAATAACAGAGTAATAAAAGGAAAGGGAAACCTTAATCAAAGAGAGGCACGACTGTAGGCATCTCTGATCAAGGACCCAGGGGAAGGGAGAACAATAAATAAATGCTGAAAAAAAATCCTAAATTAAGAATATGGAGGGGTAGATAGAAGCGGGAATGGAGGGAGGAGAGAAGATTATTGAAGAATGTTAATTACTTGCGAATTGAACAAACAATTTGAATCTCAACCAACCCTAACAACCAGATCTAGATCTAGAATGATCTAGATCTGCAATTGCTAGACCCAGAGATAAACGAATCTTAAAACTTGAAACTTGAACTTGAATTGCATTACATAGAAAAATTAAACTTAAACATTCAATCTAGAAATTTAAATCTCACAAATGCAAGCAAAGAAAACTAGAGAAAGCCTAAATAAACTGAATAGAGAAGAAAGAGTGCTTCTACTAAGCTCTAAAACACATTCCTTTGATGGAGTATGCTCTCCTTTTATAGAGTTTACATGGGATATGAATCTTGACAGAATTTGAATCAAACTCAGGGTTCTTATCTGACTTAGCTAATTAGGGTTTTGACGTACTAATCGGACCAACTTAGAGAGATCAGATGCACAATTCCACCGTTGGATTTGAGGTTTAAGAAGTCATGAAGCTCTCCTCCAAAAATCAGCACGATTGGACACTGATGATTGTTCGATGAAGGGCTTGATCGAAACTGGACAAAGACATTCAAAAACGAGATTTTTGCCTCTTCCTTCTCTAAATATAATTCTTTTTCTTTCTTTGACCAAATCACAAATAGGAAATAAGATATTGAAATATGCAAGGACTCTTTTCTCCATTTGGACTCTCTCAATAATATCTCTGTAGATTTGATTGATAATTTATAATCTCAGCCGTAGATCAAATTTGCCTTCTTTATCTCTTAAATATTTCGGAGTGGGCCCATAATCAATCTCTAGCCCATCATGCTCCAGATCAGGCCCATTTTCGCATTTGAGAATTTGAATGGACCTCTTGACATGTAAAATTGCATGATTCATACCAAAAACTCCAAATATTTGCTTAAATATTGAAAAGTCCTAAAATCAGCAAAAACAACATAAAACCCAAGGTAGCTCCACTCTAAGTGTGTAAAATGCATGCTTTATGCCCTAAGATTTCACACATAAATGTGCTCATCATGGTACTCACCGTGCAGGTCAGGGTGCTTTCGGTAACATGTGTCATGGTGGTTGCATGTTTGCTCCCACCACGATCTGGCACCGTTGCACCGGAAAATCAATGTCAACTAGAAGTGTTTCGCAATCGCTTCTGCCCTAGCCGCTTCTGCTGTTCCTTCTATTGTTCTCGCCCGTGGTCACCGTATCAAAAATGTTCCTGAGATTCCTCTTGTCGTTGGTGACTCTGCTGAGGCCATCGAGAAGACATCCAATGCTATCAAGATCCTCGAGCAGGTGGGTGCTTTCCCTGATGCTCAGAAAACTAAGGACAGCCATGCCATTCGTCCTGGAAAGGGTAAGATGAGGAACCATAGTAGATTTCTTGGAAAGGTCCTTTGATTGTTTATGGGATTAAAGGTTCCAAGATTGTTAAGGCTTTCCAGAATATTCCTGGAGTTGAGGTTGCTAACATTGAGAGGCTTAATCTGCTCAAGCTCGCTCCTAGTGGTCATCTTGGCCGATTCATTGTTTTGACGAAATCAGCTTTTGAGAAGTTGGATTCGATTTATGGAACTTTTGATAAGCCATCTGAGAAGAAGAAGGGTTACGTTCTGCCTCGACATGTTAGTTTATTCCACACCTTTAGATTTGGGTTTCGTTCTCCAAAGTCCCAAATTTCACACTCAAGAGTTGATGATTATACTCAGAATAGTCCTAATCACATAAGAGAAGTAGATATTAATTTTGGAACCAATTGGGTCTCAAAAGAGGTCCATAATCATGATTCCTGAACCCAATTTGTTAAATAGTCTCAAACCCGGCATTCACAACCTCATTTCAGCAAAAATCCATATTTCACCTCCGATTCGAAGTTGAATACTTCGAATCGAAACGAGACTTTGCGAAATTCTAATTAACAGTAATAGGGTAAAAATATTAGCAATTCGCCCCGATTTGGTCTCAATAAAAAAGCCCCAAATTTGTCTCTCGCGAGTGCCTACGGGCGTCTTTGAGAGGCAAAATGCGAAATCATTTGTAGCGAATAGCATAAACAACTTCCAAACTAAAGGGAAACTTGAATAGAAATAATTGCAAGCATTCATTATACCCAACTACCGAAATCTATCATTTATTATGAATAAAACATCATAAACCTAGGTTTAGAGAAGAGAGGTTGAAAAACACTCACCTTTCTCAATGATTCCGCGATGATCCGAGTTTGATGTGTGTTTGTGTGGATGGAATCCAAGATTCTTCTTGGTTTCTCCTTGATATGGAGGAAATATGATCGAACCAGGTTCATACTCGGTTGACCCTCGACCCCGGTCGAGACGGAGGGAATCGACTCGCTTCCGAGCGAGCCGGGTCCAGGAGATAGCTTGCTGAGGAAGAAAACTAAATCAGCCACAGGCACGCCCTAATCCGACTAATGGATTAGGTTAATTACCCTAATGATGGCAGACTCAACTTGGCGGCTGTCACTTATCGCTATTGAAGGGATAACCATCGGATAACCGTGAGGTTATCTCAGGAGTCCTCTACTAGTTCAAACTAGTAGAAGTCTATCGCTCAACGGATCTAACTGTTAGAATCCAACGACTATCCGAAGAAGGCTCAAATGCATCCAACGAAGAAGATTGGAAGGTACACTCTATATAAACCTTACTTACCTACGAGGTAAGGGGGGACACCAGATCCATACACACACCTTTGGATGTAAACACTCATATGCTTACGATCTAGATCATATTCCAGTTATTCATTCCTTAGCTCTGTGCGTCTAGCAGAGCCATTTGTGATTAAGTTCATCGATTGACTTAGCCTTCGGAGGTGGACTCCCGACCCCAGCGGTCGGGCCACATCTGACGCTTTCGTTTTGCAGGTCACTTCAAGGAGATCTAAGGGCTGAGCAGATTTTGGACGCATCATTTGGCGCCGTCTGTGGGAATGATTTGGAAAGCTATGGTGACTAGATCAGCAGCAGCCGCTGCACAACGCGATACTGGTGTCCAAATTCTTGGAGAAAATAATCTAGATATTCCCCAGGGAAGTTTACCACCTCTTGAAGTAGATGGTGGTCAAGGAGGACACGATCCTCCAGAGACATTCCAGGATCAATTGAATCAAGTAAAGATCCAACTTTTGGTGGTAAGTCAAGCACTCCGCGTGCTAACCAGACGAGTGGTATTACCACAAGAACCTGATCATCGCGATACAGGGAGGTGTGTATTAGCCCGGGATCAAAGATTGACTGAAGATCGGAATATCGGTCAGAACTTTCGCGAAGGTGACCGAGGGCCTAGGAGAGTCGACGATCTACCTAGGCGGGACGATCGGTTTGACAGACCACAGGAAAGTACAACCGATTCAAATACAAGGTTGGATACAGGAGTGAAGACTCACTCACCAACTGTTAGACGAGCCGTTTGTGATGATCGAGCAATTCGCGATGAGCGGAATGTTCGTTACGAGCGGGCCGTTCGTGATGATCGAGTAGCTCGTGACGATCGTGTTGTTCGAGGTCGTGATCGTGTTGCAGAAGATCATTCGACTCATATTGGTCAGGAACTGGCCAATATTAATCAGAAACTAGGACAATTGGCTAAAGGAAGGATAACTAATGATATTTATTCAGTTATTCGAAAGACCCCTTTTGCCGAGCCAATTGCGGGATATCAGTTTCCTCACAATTTTCGCTTGCCAACTTTTTCTACATTCGATGGCTCCAGAGATCCTACGGCCCACATCGGCTATTATCAGCAGACTATGGCAGTTGCAGGTAATTCTGATGAAATTCTCTGCAGGTTTTTGGTTCATCTTTAACCGGAGCAGCGCAAAAGTGGTTTTCGAACCTCCCATCCGGAAGGATCGTAAATTTTGATGAGTTGGCACGCAAATTCATAAGGCGATTCCAGAGTGGAATCCAGGTCAAGAAGACGGAGGAAACCTTGTTTACCATCAGACAAGGAAAGAGCGAATCAATTAGAGAATATATGAAAAGATTCAATAGAGTTACAATGGAGATAGAGAATCTGGATGAGCAAGTAGCTAAAACTGCTCTATTCACTAGACTCACTAACCGAAGACTCCTGGAGTTATTACTACAGGATATGCCTACAACTTATGCTAAGTTGGTACAGAGATGCCAAAAGCAGGCTGAAGTCATGGAGATCTTAGATGTGCGCCAGGGAGACAATAAAGCCTCCACCAAAGAACAAAAGGCTCCTGAGACCAAGCAGAATGTTCGAGATCGAGTTGGAAAGCCTCAGGCATGGCGGCAGAGATCTCCTAGTAAAAGTGAGTATACTCCATTAAATACTCCTCGGGCTGATATTTTGAATATCATTAAGAAGCGAAATATTTTGAAGTGGCCACCAAAAATTCCTTTAAAGCCTGGAGAGCAGCAGGATCGAGAAAAATATTGTCGTTTCCACAAGGATTACGGTCATTATACTAATGACTGTCGTCATTTAAAGGCATAATTGAGAGATTGATATCTCAGGGACATTTGTCCAATTTTGTTAATAAGAGAAGAGAGGAGCCGCGTGAAGCTAGCCCCAAAAGGGATCGTTCGGTTAGTTCAGAACGACCGAGGGAGGCTCCGAAGTCTAAAAAAGGTAAGGAGGTGATTGATGCTACTCGGTCACCGATCCTTACAATTTTCGGAGGCCCAGAACCCGAATCACTTTGGAGGTTGAAGGCAAAATCTAAATTTGTTGGGACCGGAGAGACGCAGAAGCATAAGAGGCCAAATGGTGAAGATTCCATCACCTTTGGCGAAGAAGATGAAAGAGGCGTTTGTTTACCTCATGATGATGCCATAGTCATCAAGGTAGAGGTTGCGCGCCGGGAAGTACATAGAGTTTTAGTTGATACAGGGTCTGTAGCTGACCTAATATCTTATGAAGTGTATCAAAAGCTTAAGGTGGATGAAGACTTGATGGAGCCATCATCCACACATTTATATGGCTTTGCAGGATCGTCTGCAATAGTAGAGGGATCTGTCCAATTGGACTTATCTATTGGGAGTTTTCCCAAGGAGACTACCGTCCGAATCAATTTTTTGGTGGTTCGGGAACTTCCAGCTTACAATGTTATCCTCGGACGGCCATCTTTGTCCAAGTTAGGTGTTATTGTTTCAACGAAGCACCTGAAGATAAAATTCCCGACTGAGATGGGAATTGGTCAAGTTTCATCTGACCAGAGGATCTCTCGGCAATGTTATGTTGCCTATTTGAAGGACAAGGAGGGCCCGAGGAAAGTGACTGCCCTACCGATAGAAGTTCGAGATGATCGGGAAGAAGCAGAAATGCAAAGGTCCGAACCGGTAGAAAAGATGGAGCAAATCCAGTTGTTCACAGATAATACAGAAAGGATTACCTATATCGGATCTAAGCAGCTGGAGGAGTTCAAAGAAGAGTTAAAGTTTTCTCTTCAACAAAATAGTGACGTATTCGCATGGTCTGCCGAAGACATGCTAGGAATCGATCGGACTGTCGCAGAGCATAAACTCTGGATAGATCCAAAGGTGAAACCAGTTATCCAGAAAAGGAGAAATTTCTCCATTGAAAAGTACGAAGCCGTTCGGGGTGAAGTCGAAAAACTGAAGAGTTCTGGTTTCATAGAACCAATTGAATGCCCAATCTGGTCAAAAAGTCGAATGGGAAGTGGAGGATGTGTACAGACTACACTGACCTCAACAAGGCTTGCCCTAAAGATTGCTATCCGTTGCCACGGATTGACCTCTTGATAGATGCGACTGCAGGATATGAAACTTTGAGTTTCATGGATGCATACTCGGGGTATAACCAGATCCTCATGAATAAGGAGGATGAAAAGTATATGGCTTTCATGACTGATTGTGAAAGTTTCTTTTACAAAGTCATGCCGTTTGGCCTGAAGAATGCAAGAGCTACATATCAGAGGGTCGTCAACAAGATATTCAAAGACCTAATCGGAAAGAATGTTGAGGCTTATGTTGACGACATGTTGGTAAAGAGCATTACAAGAGCAAATCATATCGCAAATTTAATAGAAGTATTCTCAGTACTGCGAAAGTATCAAATGAAGCTGAATCCAGAAAAGTGCGCCTTTGGAGTGTCTTCAGGCAAATTTTAGGCTTCATGGTATCACAGACGGGTATTGAGGCTAATCTAGCAAAAATAAAGGCTCTAATTGACATGGAGGCTCCAAAAACTATTCGGGATGTACAGTGCTTAACAGGGAGAATTGCTGTTCTAAATCGTTTCATCTCAAAATCTGGAGAAAAGTGTCTACCATTTTTCAAAGCACTCAAAGATCTGAGGGGCAGCAAGGAAGCGAATTGGATTGAAGAGTGCCAGAAGGCTTTCGAGGAATTGAAGGAAACACTGGGAAAGCCACCGCTTTTGTCCCGACCAGAGAAGGGAGAAATCTTACAGCTATATTTAGCAGCATCCCTTTCAGCGGTCAGTGCAGTACTTGTTCAGGAGAAGGATAGAAGCAGTGGCCGATTTATTATGTTAGCCACGTGTTACTTGATGCGGAGACACGATATTCGCAGATTGAGAGGCATGCTTTAGCTCTCATGACAGCAGCCAGGAAGCTACGTCCCTACTTTCAGACTCACTCAGTAGAGGTATTTACAACTTTCCCTCTTAGTAAAGTTCTTCATAAACCTAATTTATCTGGAAGAATGGTGGTCTGGTCGGTTGAACTTAGTGAGCTCCAAGTAAGCTTTAAGCCCAGAACGGCAATCAAAGCTCAGGCGTTACCCGATTTTGTAGTAGAGACTACTGCACCAATGGAAAACATTGTTGAAGATCCCATTATACCAACCATTTGGGAAGTATATGTGGACGGTTCGAGCAATAAGGACGGAGCAGGAGCTGGAATTCTTTTGAAAAGTCCAGCGGGATTTGTCATTCGGTATGCACTGAGATTTGCGTTCGAAGCAAGCAATAATGAGGCAGAATATGAAGCCCTGATAGCTGGACTTAGGTTGTCAAAAGCATTGGCAATTGCAGATGTAACTATTTATAGTGACTCTCAACTTATTGTCAACCAAGTTCAGGGGGAATATGGTATAAAAGAACCTCGCTTGCAGAAGTACCAAGAGATTGTGCAGGCATTTCAAAAAGAATTCAGGAATTTGAAGGTATGTCAGATTCCAAGGATAGTAAACACAGTGGCAGATGAGCTATTTCAATTAGCCAATGCCAAAGAAAAAAATTTAGACCCGTCGGTCTACATTGAAGAGATAACATTTCCAAGTTATTATGAGAAAGAAATTTCTTATATTGAAGCAGAGCGTTGCTGGATGGATCCAATAGTTGAATATCTGAGAGATGATAAACTACTAGAAGATCCGAAAGAGGCCAGATTGGTCAAGATACGATCAGCGAGATTCATTATGCAAAATGGAAGGTTGTACAGGAGATCTTATTCTGGACCCCTTCTAAGGTGTTTGGGTCCCGAAGGAGCGGAGTCGGCTCTAGCCGAAGTACATGAAGGAATTTGTGGGGCTCATATGGGCGGGCGAGCCCTAGCACACAAGATTCTAAGACTTGGGTTATATTGGCCTAATATCCAACAGGCTGCTATGGAGTATGTTAGTCGGTGTAGTAATTGTCAGATTCATGCTACAATATCAAAGTGCCCAGCGGAAGCCATGACTTCAATTCTAGATCCCATTCCTTTTGCGATGTGGGGAATTGATATCATGGGCAAATTCACCAAGGCGTCAGGCGGACGGGAATATCTGATAGTAGCAATTGATTACTTCATAAAATGGGTTGAGGCCAATGCCCTGGCAACAATCACTGAGAAAAAAGTGGAGAAATTTGTGCTTGAATCGATCATATATCGCTTTGGGATTCCAAAGATAATCATCACTGATCACGGCACTCAATTTGATTGTCCACAATTTGAGCAATTTTGTGGAACTTACATGATCGAGCATCGTATGTCATCAGTGGCATACCCCCAGAGCAATGAACAGGTAGAGGTTACTAACCGAACGCTGCTTGAGGGGATAAAGAGAAGACTTGAGGCTGATAAAGCCCTATGGGTCGAAGAGCTGCATAATGTACTGTGGGCCTACCGAACTATGGTTTGAACACCCATAGGAGAAACTCCATTTGGGTTAGCCTATGGGTCCTAAGCATTGGCACCTGTGGAGATAATGGCGGGAACATTGCGGGACAAAGAGTTCGAAGAAAAAGCGAACGAGCAAGGACTGCTTGATAGTCTTGATTTGTTGGACGAAGTTTGGGCAAAGGCAATAGCATGAACTCAACATTATCAACGGAGGATAGCGTCACACTACAATACCCGAGTAAAGAATCGTCGGTATTTAGCAAGAGATTTGGTGTTGAGAAATACCTTAGCTTCAGATCCATGCCATCAAAGAAAATTGGACCCTTCCTGGGAAGGACCTTATATGGTTGTAAAACCAGTCGGTTCAGGAGCGCTTACAAGCTGAAGAACATCACCACCCAGAAAGAGTTGGATCGATAGTGGAATGCCAGGCATCTCAAGAAATTTTATCCTTGATGATTTCAATTTTGTTCGTGATGTAACCAATTTCATCTCAATCAATGCAATTATTGGCTTTCAACAATTATCTTTTGATTGGGGGGCATCATACACCACACTCAAGAACAGATCCAACTACAAGGCATCGGATGAAAATCCGTGTGGGTCCTTCAACACTTATTGAATTTTTTCGGAATTTCTTAAGTCAAGGCATCGGATGAAAATCCGAGTGAGTTCCTTCCACAAGGCATCGGTTTAAAACCCGAGTGAGTTCCTTCTCAGACTTATTGAATTTTCGAAATATCCTTAAGTAAAGGCATCAGTTTAAAACCCGAGTGAGTTCCTTCTCAGACTTATTGTATTTTTCCGGAAATCCTTAAGTAAAGGCATCGGTTTAAAACCCGAGTGAGTTCCTTCTCAGACTTATTGTATTTCTCCGGAAATCCTTAAGTAAAGGCATCGGTTTAAAACCTGAGTGAGTTCCTTCTCTAAATACCGAAAATCCTTAAGTAAAGGCATCGGTTTAAAACCCGAGTGAGTTCCTTCTCAGACTTATTGTATTTCTCCGGAAATCCTTAAGTAAAGGCATCGGTTTAAAACCCGAGTGAGTTCCTTCTCAGACTTATTGTATTTCTCCGGAAATCTTTAAGTAAAGGCATTGTTCTGAACAACTAAGACCTAGTGCAACAACGACTCAAGTGACTGGCAAAGTTTAGGATGAAGTTAATTTCTTATTTCTTCAAAAGACCGGAAGGGGCCAACCTTTACATCAAACATACACATGAGATTACAAGAGTTGGGTTGCAATCTTCGTTCGGTCAAAAAAGAAAGTCATCATCGGTGATCAATAAGAAATCAAACAAGATCAGAACAGCTTTGCCAGAACAAACACAAGAGTCAAGCAGCAACACGGATTCAAGAAGAAGTAGAGGAGGAACGGGGATTACAAAAGCATTTCAGTATGTACAAAATCCTCCGCAATTTCATACTCTTTGTCCAGCTTGACCAGAAGAAGTATGGTACTCGATCAAACTGGCATTTAGGGTGAGTTCTTCATAACTGAATCCTTCCAGGGGAGAATAAACAGGAGAATCCTTGAGATAATGCATAATATCCGGATCCGAAGGCGGAGGGTCGATCTTATCCTTGGTCCAGTCAGGGAAAGGAAGACCCAGATTGGCAAACACTTCAGGATGACAAACAGTGCTGTAGGGAGTCGTATCAAAATGAGGATCTTTCCTTAGTATTGATTCCCATACTTCGTTCTCGCCATCCCAGTACGCCTACAAGTTATAAGCATTCAGCATGTCAACAAAGGGCTTACTGTGTAAATATTTGAAGATGCAGGCTCTGCGAACGTCAGTTGGAAGGGATTCGGGCAAAGGAATGACAGCTTGCCTTTGAGGTAACGCTTCAGATCCTTTAGCCCCTGACTTTCCCGCTTCTCGCTCAGTCGC
Source organism: Hakea prostrata (assembly GCF_041222555.1). NCBI lineage: Eukaryota > Viridiplantae > Streptophyta > Magnoliopsida > Proteales > Proteaceae > Hakea > Hakea prostrata. The sequence goes on from NC_142604.1 coordinate 52,546,639, forward strand.
CGGATCTTCTCCCTGGCATCATCCAAGTCTAAACGGAGATGCTCAATCACAGAGTTCTTTTCTCCTGCAACCTCCCAAGCTAATTTCCTAAGGCGAGCAATCTCAGCGTCTTTGGCTTCAGAGTCTTCCCGAAGCCTGGAAACTTCATTACTCGGCCATCGAGTCTAGAGGCTGCTTCCACTTGGTTGTGGAAGTTCCCATTGAGACTCCTGCAAACGACTTCCGAGTTAGTCAGGAGCAAAAGAATAATCTTCAGCACCAAAAGGAAAATGAAGAAAAACTTACATCACCAGTGACTTCATAAAGTCGTCGTCTGGAAGTTTGGAAAGAACTCTGCTCTGGCTAGACATTTGAGTAGCAGTGCACCACTTCAACGCTTTGTCAAACTCGTTTGACACTAATTCAAACCTCCTCGAAGGAGGAGAAGGATGAGCTACATCAAGAGAAGGGTGAGTTGCATCCTCCACCAACCGACGACGCTTCCTAGTGGCAAAATCCTCCGGCTCCAAAGAAGGAGAGGAAGAGGATGCCAAACAAGCTCTAGAGTTGGAAATAGATCAGCACCTGCTGGGGCCGCGCATTCATCAGATGCCAACATAGTTGCCCTCGATGTCCGAAGAGTCTCCTTCGGAGAGGCCCGAATGATCTCTTCGACAGGGGCATCAGCAACACCATCAGCAACGGAGTGATCAAGATCTTCCTGGGAAGACCGAGCGATCTCTTCAGGCGGAGGGAGCATAGGAGAGGCATCAATAGAAACTGTGGGAATCTGACTTGAAGATTCACCAACAGCAGTCTCCTTACGCTTAGAGGATTCACTGGATGAAATCACTTCATTGGCCAAAACCTCCGTCGATGCTGGAACAGTTTTCTTGCAGGACTTTGCCCTAATAAAGTTCGGATCGATTTTGGGAGGCACTGCAATCACAGGAAAAGCCGTATCAGTACAAAAATCCAACAACATAAGGAAAAAGGGAAAACCCTAGTTCTCTGGTCGATATGAACTACTCAAAATACCCATCAAGTAAACCCCAAATATTACTATTATGGAGTTCACTCAGGGGGAAGGAGAGGAGATTTGTGATAGACAAAGCAAAAATAACTCACTTGTTCAGAAGCTGATAGAAAATATTGTTGGAGTACGAGGAATACGGATGCAGAGCAAGAAGACGGAATGTCGTTTTGCAAATCTAACTTGTAGATAGCATGGTAAAAAATTCGAGGGAAACTCAAGTTTCGACCGGGTGAAAATGGGAAACTTAGGTGGAAACTTGGGAAATTTCGAGGAAACCGAGGACTTTTCCGTACAAGTTCGACATCAAGTTTCGACAGGTTTTAGAGAGTATTTTGGGGTGGGATCCTGTATTTAAGCTAATTAGAGTATAAAGAATACATTTGTTGTATTTTGCTAAAAAAATCAATGTAGATATGTCATTCACATCAATGTAGAGTTGTCCAAAAAGTACATTATAAACTTAACTACTTAAGCACATAACATTCAATATATAATTCTAACCTCAAAATAGTTGACAATAAAAGGAAAATACAACTTAGTGTTAAGAGGAGTGCCAAGAGTGGATTCATCCTGTGAGCTAAGTAGTACTATGCCTGTAACATCCTCTCCTCCAACCAACGAACATAGACATCCCATTACATTTTATGCCTATGGTTGTCAAGTTAATCAACAACTGTAAATTTATGAGTCTGGTTATCAATATGCTTAAGATAACCAACTTGAGGGAATACACACTTTGGATAGGGAAGTCCTAATGGAGGGGGTATTTGTCGTGGGTATTTGGGGAAACATGAAATAAACAAAAAAATTGAAAATTTGGGAAAACTACAAAATTTACAGGAAAAAGTCCCAAGTTTCCCCGAAATTCCCTAGGTTTCCATGAAATTTCCCAAGTTTCCACGAAATTTGGGAATTTTTTTTTCCTCATGAACCAGCTGGTCCAATTGGGTTGAACCAAGTTTCGACAGGTTTCAAGGTTTCGACAAGTTTCGACAAGTTTCGACAAAATTTCAACAGTTTCGATCGAAACTGAGGACTTTTTTTCGGTCCTCATGAGTTTCGTTTTGCATTTTTCAAAATGGGAAATTTCGGTGGAAATTTTGCAAGTTTCGATGGAATTTTGTTCTATGGTAGATAGTAGGATAGATGGAAAGTACCCTTGAAGGACTTAAATAGCCTCAGGTAGTGAGGCGACGGTTGAGAGCCAAAGGCAACCAAAGGTCCAGATCAAATAAACGCTTCGAATTCCTCAACAAGCAAGATCAACGGTCATAAGGAAGCCATGTGGAAATATGCACCTGATACGAGAATACCTCCAACCGTCGCGCCACCATTTAAATAATGGTTGTATTACCAATTCATTGAAAGAAGTGAATGGTATACAAAGGCAGGGAAACATTTGGACTTCGCAATAAATGAAGGGAAACGTGTGGACTTTGCAATAAATGAAGGAGCAATGGGGAATAGAGGCTAAAGCATTTTTCCCGAACGTCTCTTCATGATATGTTAAAGGTATACGAAGTTAAGTGATAAGTTTTATCATTTATATTTGATTTCCAAGACAAGCTTTCGGATAGAAGATGAGGAAATATTGAGGCAATCATTGAAAAAGTCTTTTTTCATTAATGAGGAGGATCAATCTTTACAAAAAAAGAGAGAGAAAGAATAACTCCCTATGCTTCTCCCTCATTATCGCCCAAAGAGTCCTGCACAGGAGAGCCTATCTCAGGATCGTCATTATCGGGGTCCTTTGGAGAGCCTTCCTCAGGATTGTCATTATCAGGGTCCTTTTCAGCGGCAGCCTGTGATTTTTCTTCTTGGAGGGGTGGTTCGTCAACAACATATTCCTCATATTTCGGGTCAGATGGAAAAGGATCATCCTCTTCCAAAGCCCAGTTAGGGAAGTCCAACTTAAGCTTCCCGAAGACCTCTCTGTGACACACCTCACGAAAGGGAGTTGTATCAAAGGAAGGGATAGATCCGAGGATCTTTTCCCAAACGTCATTCTACCCCAAGCGGTAAGCTTGAATGTTGAAGGCGCCCAGCAGGTTAGCGAAAGGAACGTTGTTCAGGTACTTCCGAACACAATCCTTTCGAAGCTTCGGCTTGATATGCTCGGGTTTGCTAGGGACTGGCATCTTCAGTATACTTTCGTTCTCTATGGACTTAAGCTCAAGTCTATCACCGAACAACGTGGTAGCTGCTTTCTGCTTCTTAGCCTCGCGCTCGGCAACAACAGTGCGAGCCTTTGAAGAGTTGAGGGCCTTTTTTAAGGAGCTCATCTCCTCATCATGCTTCATCTGCAGCTCCTTGGCTACTGCCGTCATCCGGTCTATTTCAAAATTGGCCTTCGCCAAAATCTCTTCACAGGTCTGCAGCAAGGAGCCATTACAATCAACCAGGCTCAATGCTTCCATGTGTTAATAAGAGCTCAACACAGCATTCCTGGGGATGAGGAGATTATCAAAAGAAATCATAAGAGATTATGAAAAACAATCAATGAAAGATCGGAAGGCCGGTACCCTGGTGGACTGACTAACAAGAGTATCATCGTTTAGGGCTTCAAAGTCCTGATGGTCAGCAAGCAGAAGACTGAGGGAACTCCATTCTGCGGCTTTCTCAGGGTCCTGTGTCACCCTATCTGTCTGCTTCAGTGTCCACTGAGGCATGAAGACCTCCTCATCATCTTCAGTATTTTTGGATTTTTTATGGGAGGAAACATCAACTGTATCGTGCTTCCTTTTGGTTCGAGCGGCGGAGGAGATATTTGGCCTCTCCACCATTGGTTTTTTCCCTTTTCCCGAAGCGTCAACCACGGGCTTTAAGTTCCTGATACCCTTGTAAGAAGGGTCGGGAGAGGGAACAGAAACCTCTTGTTCGGCAGTTAAGGCTCGGGGCGACCGTTGCTCAGCTGTTACAACGGCCCTGGAAGCCTTTGCTCGAAGATGCTCAGGGTTCATTCTTGGTGGCACTGCAAAGAAAAACAATAATCAGAATTGCAAAAAGACATATCACTCTTAGAAAATTGAAGGATGATGGTTAAGAAGCTCACAATGAGCCAATCCCCAATACTGAAGGATGGAGTTGTACTCCACCTCAAGTCCATGTATCTCCTGATACCATGGAATTGATTTGATCTTCTTGACGGCCATCTCGTCTTCTTTGGATAAGGGAAGGACCCGGTTACTTTCAGAGTATGAAGTATACTATTTCCAGAAGATCAGGAAGTTGAGATCTGACTAAGGCGCTCGACAGAAAAAGTATCATTTGCGCCATCCTTTGTGATTGGAAGGGCAAGTTCCTTTGGCGAGAATGCTGCCCCTCCAGTCAAGCTCAGTCTTATTACGCTTGGAGAGCACAACCCAACCAGGAGGATGGGAAATAGAAAGAAGATGAAAGTGCACAAAAAGAGCAAGAGAAGGCGTAAGGCCAAGTTCAAAGCATAAACCCAAGAAGCCGACGATAAGACGCCAGCTATTGGGAAGGAGCATTCCAGGGCAAATGTCCCAGTGATTCAGGATGGCTGCAAACAAAGGATTGAAAAAGGGAAAGCGAACTCCGCTTTCCAGTGCATCTATGTATAGGGAAAATTAGCCCGAAAGGGTCGAATCAACCCTCTCATCAGGGTTAGGAACCCTAAGATGATAAGAAGGAGGAAAATCAAAACCCTGGATGGCCGAAAGAAGGGTTTTCTCCTTGTAAGAGGAGGGAACAGAACCAGGTCCACCATTAGACCTGGAAGTTTGTTTTGACTACCCAGAAGACTCTGCGGTCACCCTAGGAGTCTTGGATGGTCCAGACTCAGGAAAGGCAGAAGAAGTCTCAGCCTTTCTTTCTAATCTTTTATGGGTAACTTCAGCGATTTCACGCCAGAGAGCAGTTAGGGTTTTATTATCACTATCCGACTGCTCAAAAGGAAGGGAAGCAAAGGCCTTGTTACCACTACTATTACTGATGCTTGGGCACCGGGAAGAAGAAACCCTATTATCCTCCATTACTAAAGCTTCAGTAAGGTACAAAAAAAACTGGAGACAGGGAGTTTAACTTTGCAAAGGGATTAGTAAACTTACTGATTCAGTGAGGCAAGAGCTTGAGAACGAGAAGGCGCGAAGCAAACGACGAAGTTTCAAAATTCCAGACAAGAAGAATGAAACCTACGAAGACAGCGAACCGCTTTTAAGCACCCGCATGAGTGTTCGAAGACGTGAACGATCGAGATTGATTCAGCATCAACGATCGAGGTTTAGAGTCGGTTTGAAAGTTTGAACTCACGAATCCAAAACAGGCGTTGGAAACCGTCACTTGGGTTACGTGAGCCACGATTAGTCGACTGCAATAAGACGTGTGGCATTGCCCTCACAACACTCGAGGAAAAGTAACCACCGCATTAAATGTGATATGACATTTAGTGGGATACGCAGAGACTATTGCCTGACGAAGAACCCAGTTAAAAATCAAGCCCTCGAGGTCGACCGAACGCTTGGTCTGGGGGGCTCATGATATGGAGGAAATATGATCAAACCAGGTTCATACTCGGTTTGACCCTCGACCCCGGTCGAGACGGAGGGAATCGACTCACTTCCAAGCGAGCCGGGTCCAGGAGATAGCTTGCTGAGGAAGAAAACTAAATCAGCCACAGGCACGCCCTAATCCGACTAATGGATTAGGTTAATTACCCTAATGATGGCAGACTCAACTTGGCGGCTGTCACTTATCGCTATTGAAGGGATAACCATCAGATAATCGTGAGGTTATCTCAGGAGTCCTCTACTAGTTCAAACTAGTAGAAGCCTATCGCTCAACGAATCTAACTGTTAGAATCCAACGACTATCCGAAGAAGGCTCAAATGTATCCAACGAAGAAGATTGAAGGTACACTCTATATAAACCTTACTTACCTACGAGGTAAGGGGGGACACCAGATCCATACACACACCTTTGGACGTAAACACTCATATGCTTACGATCTAGATCATATTTTAGTTATTCATTCCTTAGCTCTGTGCGTCTAGTAGAGCCTTTTGTGATTAAGTTCATCGACTGACTTAGCTTTCGGAGGTGGACTCCCGACCCCAGAGGTCGGGCCACATCTGACGCTTTCGTTTTGCAGGTCACTCCAAGGAGATCTAAGGGCTGAGCAGATTTTGGATGCATCACTCCTCCTCTCCAAGCATCAATGTCACATCCCCCCAATCGGTACCCTAACTGGCATACCCGGGTGTGTGATCCACAGCCCCAAAGATCAAGTATCGAGGAAACCATCCTCCCACATATGCAATAACATAATCATGAACAAATAAACTCAAGTATAATATTATAAACAAAAGATCAAATCAGGAAATGAATATCAGTATAATCAGAGTGCGGAAATGATACCAGATGTAAGCACATCAAAAAGAAGTGGAGTGAGGTGGAATCTCACTCCACAGTTACAACGAAATGTAGCACGTAAGTCTAAAAAGAATTACAACTGTTTCTAAAGAAAAGTAAGGAAAGAAAATCAAACAGAACTATGAGTTTTCTATTATATAGATAACATCTTCAAAGTAATGGACTTCATCAATCCAACACAGATGTTCCCATTCTAGGTTATGTTTAATCGTAGTACGCAACTTGATCGCTCGAGGGATCATCAGTGTGATCTTCATTGTTGCTAGTACCTTGCGTGTAGTACGCTTCATCGGCTTGTGCTTCATCGTATTGTCCTTCATAATAGTCAATACCTATAGAATGATCTAACAAAAAGATTGCACAAAAAGGAGTGAGTTCGGATGAACTCAACTAGGCAAGTTAACTCATAACAACATAAATATCATGCAGTAGAACATAACAAGATGCAATGTAATATGAAACATATAATATATGTATGCATCTAAACTCTACGTATGTTGGTCTCTATTGGCAGACATGCTTTAAGTCATAGCACCATACTTCTCTGGGTAAGTCTCAGTCACTCGGCTCCGATTGGTAGTGGGTCCGTCATCCCTTAGGACATTCCACGGTTGGGGGTTAAGTCACCGCTCTCTCACATCACCATTGGTCTAAGTACTGGCGCATGTCAGGGTTAAGCCTAGCCCAATGCAAGTCATCTACTCAGTCATATCAACTCAGCTCCAGATACGTCCATTCCTCCCCTCTCAGGATCCTTTCCGGTATCCTTCACACTAGAGTCCTCATAGTCCCGGACTACGGACTCCTTAACTCTATTTGTCACATCCTCCCAGCCGGTACCCTAACTGGCATACCCGAGAGTGTGATCCACAGCCCGAAGATCAGGTATCGAGTAATCAACCTCCCACATAAACAATAACATAATCATGAACAATAATAATCGATGTGCGAAAGATAAACCATAGATCCAAATAAGGAAAGAATGAATCATATATAAATCAGAGTACTAAATATAATCGTATTGTCTAAATCAGATAAGTAAAGTGAGGCGAAATCCCACTCTACAACCAGCGGAAAAGTAGTTCTAAAAGAGAATAAACAGGATAGAATCTAATCCCAATAGCAGGTACAATAGGTAACTAAGTTGTTCTCAATCTTATAGACAATATCTCTATAAGTATAAATCTCATAAATGGCACAAGGGCGCTTCCACTCTATGATCGGACTAAGCATCGTACGGAGCATAACCACTCGCGGGATCTTCAGTGTAATTGTCGTAACCGCAATCACCTTCCTGGAGATTTGCCTGTTCTCCTTGCGCTTCTTCATACGAGCAGTCATGATATTCAGAGCCTGTAGAATAGTCTAACAAACATTGTACAATAAAGGAATGAGTTTCAAAGAAACTCAGTAAGGCAGTTAAATCCATAATAACATAAATGGCAGGATTACAAAACAAACATAAATGCAATATGGTATGAGACAAACAATGAATGTATGAATCTAACTCTATATATGTTGGTCTCTATTGGCAGACATGCTTTAAGTCATAGCATCGTACTTCTTTAGGAAAGTCTCATTCACTCATCATCAGTTGGTAATGGGTCTGGCATCCCTCGGGACATTCCATGGCTGGGGTATAGGTCACCACTCTCTCACATAACCATTGGTCTAAGTACCGGCGCATGTCAGGGTAAAGCCTAGCCAAATGCAAGTCTTCTACTTAGTTACATCAAGTCAGATCCAGATACGTCCATTCCTCGTCCCTGACGATCCTTTCCGGTATCCTTCACACTAGAGTCCTCATAGTCCCTGACTACGGACTCATCAACCCTATTGGTCATCCACATATGGTAAAAAGGAAGCTCTCACGTCCTCTCACGGGTTGGTTACCGGTCTTGAGCTCCCGTGAGCCCAAGTCTATCCATATGCAACCCTACCAATAAATGACCCCACAATGTGATTCCTATCCTCTCACGGGTTGGTTACCGGTCTTGAGCGCCCATGAATCCCCATTGCTACCACGGGTTGTTCGGTCTCAATACCCCTCCGATTAGGGTCTGACATAACGGGACATCCTAGCCAAACACTACTAGACAGTCCTAAATATGTCATCCAACAGTTTAGGAAGGTGTCCAGAGGGCATCTCCGGAAACATCCCATAATATTCCCGTAGTAGTCCAAGGACAGAAGTGTCAAAAGGACACCTCTCCTTTCCAAACCATACTTAAGCATACACAAGCACCAATTCATAACATCACATATATGGTAACTTCATATATGGAAAGAAATCAATAATTACAATCAACTTGTATATAACTGGTAAGTAAATCATACATGAGTCAATTCAATATAAATAAGTAATGCTACTGATATCAAGACAGTACCACAGTAGTATAACATTATAAGAATCTAATTAAAGAAATAAATTAACAAGATTCAAATATAGAAACTAAGATATGCAATTTATGTTGTTAAAGAAGTAACCATCCTTACCTTTTATAACTTGCAAAGGAATCCTAAGAAATCAAGTAAGATCTTGACAAACTTGAGAAGAAGGTCCTAAACAAGTGTATACAACATATTAGGAAAGATCCCTAACAGAAAAGATATCAAAACATCCAAAACAGACCAAATCTGGAGTTGTTGTACTCATTGGTCGATTGGATTGGTCTACTGCCCCAGTCGACCAATCAGTCGACCAATGAAGACAGTAGCCTACAAAATCAGAGTTTTAAGATATAAGATCCGAATTTGGTGGTTCAAAAGGGTACTAAACAAGGGGTAAACTACATTAGTAGTATCCTAACATACAGGGGACCTCAAAGCACTAATCGAATCAAGTCTTCAAGATACAAATTAGGAAACAAAAAGTTACCATAATTAGATCAATCATGGTTCTTGAAGAATTCAAGATAGAAATCATAGACAAGAACAATAGGAGAATGAATCATTGATTCAGATAAAGATATCATGGAAGGCATACTTAGATCTTCAAGAAAATAGACCTAAGAGCATAAATCTAAATAAGGAAACAAAACCTACCATAGATGTAACTATCATGATTCATGAAGAAAGCATGGTATGGTAGAAGAGAAACAACTAGAGATTGATAGATCATGGATCATGTAAAGAAAACACAGCAATTGACTACTAACATGATCAATATAGTAGATCTAAGAAGATCAGAATTTAAATCAAAAGATGAACAAAGACAAGATCATGATTTGATCATGATTCCTTCAAAAGCTTGCAATGATCATGGTTAAGATCATTGCATTAGCCATTAATCCTTAGGAAGATCATGAGAGACAAGTCCAGAGATGTTTGCAACAGAGAATGCAACATCTCCTCTACTGTCTCAACTCAAAAAGGAAAGAGAAACAGAGATGGAGGAGAAGAAGAGAGTGTAGACATACCTTTGATGCAAGAGGAAGAGTTTTGACGAAGATCCGTCAAGATAAACACCAAGGATGCAAGGGAGATGACTTGCAGAGGTCTTTGGTTCGTTCCAAAGAGTTTGGAGGCAAAAAATACGAAGTAGACTCGAGATTGGACTTAAATAGAGCAAGCAAGACCTAATTGCCAAAGACAGAACCCATTGGTCGAGTGGATTGGTCGATTGGTCCAGTCGACCAATCAGTTCAGCAACTCCTAAACAGGGAATTGAAGACCCAGATCAAATCCAATCCTAAAGGGGTTTTGCACACATATCAAGTGACTTACCTAATAGGTAGAAATGCCTTCAAACCATGATAGAGAGCACTCCAAGTCCATCTAATCCGATCTTCATCAAGATTCAGTTTCCATAAATAGAACCTCATCATCAACTCTCATGGATTCAAAGCCAGACACCAAGTCCTCCACTGGGATGGCCCAAAGCTGACTTCTTACTTTACTTCGGGTCACTGGACCTACAAATAACAAGGTTTCCGGGTCAAGGTTAGGGCTGGGTTTCACACTATTGGTTATCCACATATGGTAAACGGGACGCACTCACGGGTTGGTTACCGGTCTTGAACTGTCACATCCACCCAGGGGATACCCTATTTGGAATACCCGGTGGAGTGATCCACAGCCCAAAAGATCAAGTTTAGGAACGATCATAACCACTTAGCACAATAACTTAATCAAAGCAAGAACAATTCATAGTTTTCAAGTAATTTAATAATAAAAGTCAAGGAAGGAATATTAGAAGAATCACAAGAACATCAGAGTGCGGAAAAGATACCAATAAAATAAAATATTGAAATGTGGAAGGAGGCGGAAACCCACTCTACAACAATAACTGAAGGTAGATCGAATAAAAGTAAAGGTTACAACCGGTTCTCAAAAGAAGGGAAAGAAAAGGTAAGCAACTAATTTACAGTTTCTTCTAGCTTATACAATGTTTCCTAAATAACAAAATCATAAGAAACTAAGCCAGGCTGAATCTGCTCCTGACAAATATCAGTCTCGGACTGCTAGTCTTTATCAACGTGTTCACCGCAACAAGTGTGGTATGAGTCACCAACTTGGTCTTCAGAGAGTTGACTGTCACAGTCAACAATAGTAGTACCTGCAGAAAAGTTTAACAAAATATGTTGCAAAAAGGAGTGAGTTCAAAAGAACTCAGCAAGGCAGTCATTCCATAAAACATAAGTCATATGATGCAAGTATGGTTAGAGTGACATACCTAGGAGTTAGAAATGCCTTTGAATCAATACACAAACCACTCCAAGACCATCAACTAATCCAATCTTCATCAGGGTGCAGTTTCCACCATTGGAACACTGGCATCAACACTCATGGATTCCAATCCAGCCATCAAGTCTTCAACAGAAATGACCCAAAGATGACTTCTTGCCTTACTTCGGGTCACTGGACCTACAAATAACAAAGTTTCCGGATTAGGGTCAGGGCTGGGTTTCACATGTTCGATATGAAGGATTTTGATGTAATTTTGGGAATTGATTGGCTGACATCCCACAATGCTGTAATCTTGTGTTCTTCGAAGAGAGTTCAGTTCCAAATGAATGGGAATTCAGTTTTTGAGTGCCAAGGTGAGAAGGGAAGGATTAGTAAGGAGACTTTGACCGCATTGATGTAGGTCTATGCATTAGTGGAAAGTGCTTCACCTGGAAGCAAGGTCAAGGAAGGGAAGAAGCTTGAAGAAGTCAAGGTTGTGTGTGGCTTTGCGGATGTGTTTCCAGATGATCTGTCAGGACTGCCCCCTGATAGAGAAGTTGTTTTTTAAATTGACTTAACTCCTGGAGCTGCTCCGGTATCTAAAGCTCCGTATAGAATGGCACTTACTGAGTTAGAAGAGTTGCAAACACAACTGAATGAGCTCTTAGTGAGAGGTTTTGTACAGCCTAGTGTATCACCTTGGGGAGCTCCAAGCTTGTTTGTGAAGAAGAAGGACGGTAGCATGCGTCTATGCATTGATTACCGGGAGTCGAATAAGTTGACCGTCAAGAATAGATATCCGCTGCTGCGGATTGATGATCTCTTCGATCAGTTGAAAGGTGCAGCCGTGTTCTCGAAGATTGATTTGAGGTCTGGATATCATCAGTTGAAGTGAAGTCAAGTGATATCTTCAAGACAGCGTTTAGAACAAGATATGAACATTATGAGTTTAGAGTTATGCCTTTTGGTTTAACTAATACTCCGGCTGTGTTCATGGATCTGAACCGAGTATTTCATGATGTGGTTGATAAGTTTGTGATCCTCTTCATTGATGACATCTTGATCTATTCGAAGAATGAAGAAGAGCATGTGAAACACCAAAATGTTACGTTGCAAAGGTTGAGAGAAAAGAAGCTCTATGCTAAGTTTAGCAAGTGTGACTTTTGGCTCTCAAGGGTAGTATTTCTCGGCCATGTGGTTTCAGCCGAAGGTATTCGTGTTGATCCTGAAAAGGTGTAAGCTGTTGCCGATTGGGAAAGACCGAAGACTGTGACTAAGATAAGAAGTTTTCCTGGATTGGCGGGATACTACAGAAGGTTTATTGAGAACTTTTCTAGGTTGGCTGCTCCTATGACTAAACTAACTAGAAAGGAAGAGAATTTTGTGTGGACCGAAGCTTGTGAGAAGAATTTCGAAGAGTTGAAAGTTAGATTGACAAGTGTTCCGGTTTTGACTATACCTGATAGTTCCGGTGGTTTGACAGTCTACATTGATGCTTCTAAGATTAATTTGGGTTGCATGTTGATGCAACATGGTAAAGTAGTGGCCTATGCCTCTCGAAAATTGAAGAATTATGAGCGGAACTACCCCACTCATGATTTAGAGATTGAGGCTGTTGTCTTTGCTTTGAAGATTTGGAGACATTACCTGTATGGTGAGAAAATCGTTATTTTCACAGATCATAAGAGTTTGAAGTACTTCTTTACCTAGAAGGAATTGAATATGAGACAAAGAAGATGGTTAGAATTGGTCTCTGATTATGACTGTGACATCTAGTATCACCCTGGTAAGGCTAATGTTGTTGCTGATGCGCTTAGCAGGAAAAATCAAAAGAACTATTGGACTTGAATGCTTTGAGTCAACCTTTGTTGTCTTCGATTGCGGGTTTTGGTTTGGAAGTTGTTTCTGAAGGTTTGGATTTTGTTCTTTCTGCCATGACAGCGAGATCCACCCTTAGAGATAGAATTGTTGCGCTGCAAGGTTCCGATCAAGAGTTGAAAGAGAAGATTTCTTCGAATCTCGAATTGGACCCTGATTTTAGTATGTCTATGGATGGTGCTTTATTGTTTAGAGGTAGACTTTGTGTGCCAGCTATTGAAGATATTAAGAAGGAAATATTGAAGGAAGCACACCAGTCAATCTTTACAGTACACCCTGGAAGTACCAAGATGTACAAGGACTTAAGGGAACATTTTTGGTGGATTGGTTTGAAAGCTGATGTGGAAGATTTTGTTGCCAAGTGTGAGACTTGCCAGTGTGTGAAAGCCGTTCGTCAACCCCCGTCTGAATTACTTCTGTCACACCCCACCCGCCGGTCTCGGTTATCCGCCCGACAACCCGTGGGAGTGAACCATCACAGGATCCACCGTCTTACCCATCAATAATAATAAACACAAGTATAGACAATCAAGAGCAAGAATAAGTGTAATAATTAATAAAAAGGTTACAGGAGTCCAAATACTCCAATAAATATCCAAGAAAGAATCAAGAATCAAGAATCAAATGTAATATTGAGTTCAGTGGAAGCAAAACAAATAAAATAAATAATCCTCTTTCCGGTTTTCTTTCCTAAATCTAAAAATTGGTTTTCTAAATTAGCAAGTAAAGGGGGACACCGCCAACAGCGGAAACCCGAATGTTTTGGGGAAGTCGGGTTTTGTTTAATGTTGACTTTGAAGTTTGACCGTGATTCAGTTTTCTATCTTTGAAAATCTTAGGAAGATGTCTTGTGGGCCATCTCGTAAAAGATATGGTGTTTGACCCAAAACCCATGGATATTGATGATGGGTTTCTTATGGAAACCTTACGATTTGGTGTTGAACTATTTATTTGTGAAGAAGAACTTGGTTGATGGACCAAAGCTTAGTTGGACCTGGTTTGAAGACACCCTCCATACTAGGTAAGTAGTACGATGTATTGAAAGAAGCCCATCCAAAAATATTGAAGTTAGGCCCATTAAATCCTATTTGAACAAGTTGTCCAAGCAGTGGCATTGGTAAATATCTGTTTGAAGGTTTTCAAAAGCTTTATTTCTTTTAATTTCGTGGTAAACTATTCCCATTAGTTTCTAAACCCTTGATAGTGTGGGATCGACCTTGAACTTCCTGGAACAACAACCGGGGGGGGGGGGGAAACCAGTAACCGAACCTTGTGCATAAAAGGGGGAACATGTGTTTCACCTCAAGTTCAAGCTGGGAGAACGTGGGAAGATCCAAACCCCGGCCAAGAAAGATCAAGCACGACAGGTTCCAAAATGTTGGATCAATGCCCTCAACAACCCAGAGGAATCCCCAACACATGATCTGAAAGAATGGGAGATCGAATAGATCCACAAAGCTAATGATACTCCCAATCCACCAAAGTGGGGAAGGCCAAAACCAGACCTCCCGTGTCCCTGATGAGGAGTTGATCCGTTTCGGAAAAGGAACCCCTAAAGGACCCCAAAGATGTAAATGCAAGGGGAAATCTCCAGGGGGAAAGGATGAGTAAATCAATGTAGATGAAGTTACAATGAGAAATTCATAGTAGACCCAATCCATCAGAAATAAAGAGATCCATCACTGGGGTGGAGAATTAATAGGGTAACCCAGAGAGGAAAACCATGAGAGGTAAAAAGAAACCCATGTAGTGGAAACCAAAGATGTGATGTCTCCCGGGTGATATTTGTGTTAACCAAACGACACAATGTTAGATCCAGTTAACAATAGGATCAATATCTGTGTCTGTGAGATTAGGAAAAGATGATGCATCCGAAATCACAGACTATATGAGATCTAGATATCACAGATCTAACAGCTAAAGAGAAACCAACCAAGAATGAGAAACGAACCAGGGGGAAAATGGGTAATGTGTTAACATAAACAGATTCCAGATGATCGATAAAAATCCTCTCTCGGATCAAACCTCAGAGCAAGAGAGAAACCAACGTAAAACCATAGATTGATGGACTATGATCTCCCCAGCTCATGGGTTAGGTTGTACGGTCCAACCCCAGAGCAAAGAGTAAGAATATACTGGGGGGGTACTAGTGGGGGATAAAAAGGAGGGAGGGGGGGAAAAGAGGGAAAAAGCACCGCATAACGAAAGGGGATGCTATGGGGAAGGCGGAGGGAAGGGGATGGTGAAGGTAATGATATGAAACATTTCTATCTGGTGATTCATTAAGGTAATGAATTCACTACTTAACCCAATGATTGAACCCATCCTTTTTGTTGGTGGTTACCCAATTGATTTGTGTATCCCTCAATGCCTTGATGAGATCGAAACGAATCCCGCATTTGTTTAATGGATGGATCCCATCAAGGGGAATGATTTGGGTAATAAATCTTGTTAATTTTAGGGTTTCTTGTTACCCCCTTGTTCTAGACCTATTAAGCTTGAAATTGGACTAAGATCATCCCAAAACGGATTGAAACGGATGATAAAAAGCGATTCCGGAGTTGGAAACTGGAACAGGGGTGGGGAGGTGAACAAGCAACGCACAAGCAACGGGGTTTCAAGAACGGTAGGTTTGATTTTTGAATTGTTTTGACTCGACTCTTATACATTCTTGTAACCCTATGCCTAGGTGTTCTCTGTTTCAAATAAAAGTCTTATAATAGTTTTTGGATTGCAAGTTGGAGGACTCTACTAAATTACAGGTAAGGACATGCATTCTTATTTATATGCAATTACATATACATGATGATTCTGTTGTTCTATTTACTATTCTTTGATCATGTAACTTGTGAATTGTATAAAGTATGTGAATCTTATTGTACACTTGCTGTTTGTGGTATTCTGATGTACTTCATCTTTCATGATATTGCACAACGTTCATGGTATGATAAAGAGTGATTGTAGTGTGATTGTGATGGAAGGGGTATTCCATTGGGATATCTTGGCTTGGGATATCGAAGGTGGGAATGGGACACATGCGCGATGCCTCAGACTATCATGATTACTTGATGACATACTTAGGGAGTCTAGAATTGCATGGCTAGGTACCCCACAGCTATTACCCTTTCGGCAGGGGAATTGAAGCGGGTGACCCGTGACAATGGTGACGTGACTATGTTTCATCCAACAGCGGTAACCAGTCCGTGCGGAGACTCGTGGTCCACTATTGGTCATGTAATGGTAGGGTTGCATATGTTAGGGTTGGGCTCATGGACGTCCAAGGAGCGGACCGGGTGTCGCGAGGAGTCATGAGAGCATCCGCCCCAATAATATGTGGATGACCATAGGGTTAAGGAGTGGAGTCCAACAGAGGTAGCCAGTCCGTGAGGATTCACACTCCTAGGTTGCGAAGGATCCGAACCGAGTTGGTTGGTGCCATAGGGGAAGTATCCGGACTTCATATAGTATGTTACCATTATGACCTGCATTGGATTAGAAACCCCGACATGCGCCAGCACTCATTGCCAATGGTCGTGGTGAGAGAGTGTTGACTTAACCCCCCCATGGTTTGAGAGCCGGTGTGGACTTACCCCTGCCCGGGATCCCTACGGAGGTAACCGGTCCTTGCCGGATCGAGTGATGAGACTTACCCAAAGGAGGGCTGGTGTATATCTTAAAGCATGTCAGCCATTAGAGACTTGCATAGTTAGATCTTAGTAGCATTCATATTTCGCATACCATCCATATCATTTCATCCGGCATTCGTGGATTGTATTGACAATATATGAGAATTGCTTATCCTTAGAGTTCGTGGAACTCATTCCTTTCATGTATGTATTATATAAACCGTACGGATGGTTGCACAATGTCGGAAGTTGGAGATGATTCGTATGAAAGAGCCTTCGCTTGAAGCGATGAGACAGACAGGGTACATGGACTGCAGAGCATGAAGCCTCTTGAAGATGAAGATTATCTAGTATTTATTTTGCTCCGCGAACCATATTACAATTGATTCTTGATTCTTCCTTTGATTATTTCTGGATATTTATCGGAGTATTTGGACTCGAACCTGTTTATTAATTATTGCACTATTCTTGCTCTTGATTACAGGTATTTGTATTTATTATTATTGATAGACTAAAACCATGGATCCTGTGACGGATCGCACCCACGGGTCGTCGGGCGGGTAACCGGGCCTGGCGGGCGGGGTGTGACAAAGGGGGTCCTCCAATCTTTCTCCATACGATCATCAAAATCCTGGCAATCTGCCTCCGTCAGCCATCAATGGGTGCTATAAGCGCACACCAAGCATCTTCAGGAGGCTTCGTGCTATGCAAGTTCATGAACCACTGTCTGTGCCACATCAGCTTCATACGAGAAGGCTCTTTCATACGAATCATCTCCAACTTCCAACGTTGTGCCATCATCTGTACAACTCATATAATATATACAATGAAAGGAATGAGTTCTGACGAACTCAGTAAGGAACAGACAATTCTCATATATATGTCAATACAATCCACGAATGCATACATGAAATGATATGGATGATATGCAGAATATGAATGCTTATAAGATCTAACTATGCAAGTCTCTAATAGCTGACATGCTTTAAGATATACACCAGCCCTCCTCTAGGTAGGTCTAGTCACTCTGATCCGGCAAGGATTGGTTACCTCTGTAGGGATCCTGAGCAAAGGGGTAAGTCCACACCTGGCTCTCAAACCATGGCTGGGGATAAGTCAACACTCTCTCACCACGACCATTGGCAATGAGTATTGGCGCATGTCGGGGTTTCTAATCCAATGCAAGTCATAATGTTAACATACTATATGAAGTCCAGATAGTTCCCGTATGGCACCAACCAACTTGGTTCAGTATCCTTCGCAACCTAGGAATGAGAACCCTCACGGACTGGCTACCGTTGTTGAACTCCACTCCTTAACCCTATGGTCATCCACATATTATTGGGGCGGATGCTCTCATGACTCCTCACGACACCCAGTCCGCTCCTTGGACGTCCATGAGCCCAACCCTAACATATGCAACCCTACCATTGCATGACCAACAGTGGACCACTGAGTCTTCGCACGGGACTAGTTACCACTGTAGGATGAAACAGAGTCATGTCACCATTGTCACAGGTCACCCGGCTTCAATTCCCCTGCCGAAAGGGTAATAGAATGTGGGGTACCTAGCCATGCAATTCTAGACTCTCCTAGGTATGTCATCCAGTAATCATGATAGTGCTAGAGGCATCAATGAGCATGTGTCCCATACCACAGCCCTCTGATATCTCTAGCCAAGATATCCCAATGGAATACCCTTTCCATCACAACTACACTACATCACTCTTTATCATACCATGAATAGTTGTGCAATATCATAAAAGATGAAGTACATCAAGGAACACCACAAACAACAAGTATACAATAAAATTCACATGCTTTATACAATTATAGCAAGTTACATGATCAAAGAATAGTAAATAAAACAGCTGAATCATCATGTATATGTAATTGCATATAAATAAGAATGCATGTCCTTACCTGTAATTTAGTAGAAGTCCTTTAAATTGCAATCCAAACACAATTATAAAACTTTAAGAAGAAACAGAGGACACCTATATGCAGGGTTACAAGAATGTATAAGAGTCAAGAGTCAAAACAAATCCAAAATCAAACCTACATAGTCCCTGGAAACCAGCCGGTTGCTAGTGCCGGACGCTTAGGTTAAGCGACCTCCACAAGAGACCGCCCCTGTTTCAGACAGTTTCCAACTCCGAAAATTAGACTTTTGATCATCCGATTTCAATCCGTTTTGGGATGATCTTAGTCCGAATTTCAATCTTAATAGGTCTAGAACAAAGGGGTAACAAGAAACCCTAAAATTAACAAAGATTTATTACCCAAATCATTCCCCCTTGATTAGATCCATCCATTAACAAATGCAGGGATTCGTTTCTGGATAGGATCTCATCAAGAACATTGGAAAGAGAGCTACAACTAATCAATTGGTTAACCACTAACAAAATGGGGATGGGTTCATATCAATTAGAGGTTAAAAAGAAGAGAATTGCATATGGAGATTCATTACCTTAATCAGAATCACCAAGAATAGAAGGAAAAAGGTTCCAGATCATTAACAGCACTTTGCCCACCTTCTAGCACGTTTCCACTGCCGCCTAATCGCCCAAAATAGCAATCCCGAACATAATAATGCGTTAATAGGGTGAGGGATGCTATTTATAAGGAACAGGGGGCAAAATAGGGCATTTTCCCGCAAGCAGAACCGAGCGGTCGCTTGGTTTAATCAACCGCCACTAGCAACCGCCCTCAAGTATATTGCTATACAAGGGTGCTTTGCTCAGGGGGATTGAAATCCAAACACAACCTAGCCCTAACCAACACATGGAAGAGGTCTTACCTTCATTCCGGACATCTCTAAACACCACTTGCCTTCTACCAGAGATCCAACTTCCCAGTAAGGCAGGTTCTTCAACAAGAGAATCCAGATCCATGGGTTCTAGATATGGATCATGGACTTCCATTCGGACACTCCACAATTTGATCCGATTAGACCTTCGGGTTCTCAGACCTGCAATACGGATTCCAGGTTAGAAAAACGGGGGTTGTTACAACTTCAGCCCCTTCTTGTTCCTAGTTGGAGGTGAAAAGATATTTCTATGAACTTCGTGACTAGCTTGCCTCGGACAAGTAAAGGTAATGACACTATATGGGTAATCGTTGATTGGTTGACCAAATCAGCCAATTTCATTCCTATGAAGATCACTCATACTTTGGATAACCTAGCTAGGCTTTATGTGGACAATGTAGTTCGTATGCACGGAGTGCCGGTGAGTATTGTTTCTGATCGTGATCCTAGGTTCACCTCAAGGTTTTGGAATAGTTTGCAGAAAGCCTTGGGAACCCAATTGAATCTGAGCACAGCTCATCATCCACAGTCTGATGGACAATCTGAGTGGACAATTCAAATCTTGGAAGATATGCTTAGATCTTGTGTTGTGGATATGGGTGGCAAATTGGGATGAACACTTAGCTTTGGTTGAGTTTGCCTATAACAACAATTATCAAGCGGCAATAGGCATGGCTCCATTCAAGGCTTTGTATGGTAACACTTGTAGGACACCTTTGTATTGGACTTAGATCGGTGAAAGAAGAGTCTTGGGTCCAGAAATGATTGAAGCTACAAGTGCGATGGTTGATATGATTAGAGAAAGGATCAAGTCTGCTCAGTCTAGACAGAAATCCTATGCAGATAAGAGAAGGACCGATTTACAATTTCAGATTGAAGAGAAAGTTTTCCTCAAGGTATCACCTATGAAGGGTGTGATGAGACTCAATGTGAAAGGAAAGCTTAGCCCTCGTTTCATTGGACCTTTCAAGATTCTGGAGAAGGTTGGACCTATCGCATACCGTTTGGCCTTGCCCCCATCTCTTGCTAGAGTTCATAATGTATTTCATGTTTTGATGCTTCGGAAGTACATAGAGAACCCGGAACACATACTACAGCAAGCACCTGAAGGACTTAGTGCTGATCTTTCTTATGATGAAGAGCCAACCGAAATCCTAGACAAAAAGGACAAATAGTTGCGGAATCGTAACATTCCTTTGGTAAAGATTTGGTGAAAGAATCATACCCCTGAAGAAGCTTCATGGGAGAAAGAAGAAGACATAAAGGAGAAGTTTCCTCATCTTTTTGGAAGCATAGGTATGCTTTCAATTTCAAGGACGAAATTTCTTTTAAGGGGGGGAGAATGTGAAACCCAGCCCTATCCTAACCCTAACCCTGACCCGAAAACCTTGATGTTTGTAGGTCTGAAGACCCGGAGTGGAGGAAGGAGAGATTTGTGGGCCCTCTTAGTTGAAGACTTGGTGTATGATTTCGAACCCATGGATATTGACAGTGATGCCCCTTACTTGGATGCATTGTCAGTGTTCGGTGAGAAACTGCACCTAGAAGAGGGGAAGCTTAGTTGAAGTACTGATGCGCTTCCGATCTTGTTTCGAAGGTATTTCTCAAATCTAGACTTGTTGATTGACTTGTAGAAGAAAACCCACTTCAATTCCCTGAACCAAGCTACTGTCATTGCTTGGTTGACTGGGCCAGTTGACCAAGCCAGTCGACCAAAGGATTCCCAAATCCAAGAATTTGATGCTTTTTGGATATTTTTCTTCCCTACTTAAGTGAGCCTTGTGTCTAGAACCAAATTTTACTCATTTAGCTTGCTGAAAACGAGGGGAGAGCTTCCCAAGGCACTCTCTTGGTAGTGGTGAAGGAATATTGCATTTAATCATTGCCTCTTGTCTCCATTATCATCTACAAGGTATGATTTCTCTCTCTTGCTCTCTATTCTACTCTATTCTCTTCTTCTTCTTGCTGTTGTAACCTTGGAGTTGGTGTTGCAACCTTGCAACCACCACTTCAAGTGTGAAATCCCACCTAATCCTAACCTTGCAGTTGTGCCAAATGTATACATACCATATACATTGTTCGATTTATTCTTTGTCGTATGAGTTGCCTAGTTTTGTTTAGTAGAGGTTTACCCCAAAGCTAATCTATTTCCTCTACGATTTCTCCTTGTGCCTCCCATTCCCTTTGATAGGAGGGTGATCTTAAATCATTCCCATGACTGATCCTTCTATCCCTGCTATTCTAGAGTGGATCTCCATACACTCTATAAACTTGTGAATTCTCCACATGATGATTTCAAAGAGAAACCAAATGTGATCTCCATGAATTGTTATTCCTTCTAATTGTTTCAAGACTTCAAACATTTCATCTCCTATTCTTCAATCAAAGATTAGTAATTTCTCTTGTGTTGCATTGATCTACTCTTGCTATGATTTATTCTTTGTGATTGAGATTACGAAGAAGATGCTGCATCCTTGCAACCATCTCTTCTGCAATCTCCTTTCATTCTTAAGGTTTTATTATCTTCATATTGATCTTCGCCATGATCCTTGTTAAATCTTCATGAAGCCATGATCATACTTTCGATTTGATTTCAAAGCATGTTAGATTTACTCCCCTGTTTTCTTACAAAAGTCTTATCGTTATTTGTTTTCCCGTAGATTTTAAGAGAAGGAAGTCCAGTTAGAAGCGAAGTACCACCATCTCTTTAGAAGCCTAGTACTCTCCCAATTTCGAGGACGAAATTATTATAAGGGGGGGAGAATGTGAAATCCAGCCCAAAACCTAAATTAGACACCCTATTTGTTTTGGATGAACAAAAAGTTGTTTGATGTTTGACCTTGAAGTTGGACCTTGAGTGTCACATCCACCCAGCCAGTACCCTATCTGGCATACCCGGGATGTGATCCACAGCCCCGAAGATCCATAGTTCAGGGACCACATAATCCACATCGACGATAATACAATCATGAATAGATAATAATCATAAACTAACAATGAATGATCATGGAATTCAGAAATAAGGTGTCAGACATAATCAGAGTGCGGAAATAAATATCAAATCAGATAAATTAAGAAGGCAGTGGGCGGAATCCACTCCTTCACCAAACGGAAGTGAGGTCAAAATTTAGTTAAGTACAAGTCTCAAGTTATAAAGGTAAGTTAAAGTTATTACAATTCTTCTAAGTATACTGTCACAAAAGAAGGGGTAACTACTCATAAGTCTCCTCCATAATAAATATATCTTCTTCAAAGTTGAGGACCATGGAGACCCAACATGACTGCTCCCATACAACTCCGGGGCTAACCCTGGTACGCCTGGTAATCTTCTTCGCTATGGTCACCGAAGTCTTCAACGTAGCCAGCCTCCGGATGGTAGTATGAGGTATCTGGGTCCGCCTCGGGAGGGTGCCATCGAGTAATCACACGTAGAATAGCCTAACAAAATATTGCAATGAGAAAAGGAATGAGTTCAAAAGAACTCAGCAAGGAAGTTATCCCACCACACATAAACCACAAGATAATCATAAAATGATGCGAGATGATATGAGGCATATAATGCAATATGACTTTATTCTAAGTATGCTGGTCATCTATGGTAGACATGCTTTAAGTCATAGCACCATACTTCTTTAGGTAGTCTCGAGTCACTCATCACCGGGGGAATTGGGTCCTGCATCCCTCTCGGACAAATCCATGGTTGGGGTTTCGGTCACCGCTCTCTCACATCACCGTTTGGTCTAAGTATTGGCGCATGTCAGGGTATAGCCTAGCCCAATGCAAGTCATCTACTTAATCATATCATGCCAGTTCCGGATACTTCCATTCCTCCCCTCTCGGGATCCTTTCCGGTATCCTTCACACTAGAGTCACGGATATTACTCACCGGACTCATCAACCCTATTGGTCATCCACAAATGGTAAATGGGAAGCTCTCACGTCCCTCTCACGGATCATTTCACCGGTCTTGAGTGCCCGTGAGCCCAAGTCTAGCCATTTGTAACCCTACCAATAAATGGCCCCTTTCGGGTAACCGTAATGCAATTTATGTCCTCTCACGGAGTGGATACCGGTCTTGAGCGCCCACAAATCCACACTACTACCACGGGTTATTCGGTCTCAATGCCCTTCCGAATCGGGTCTGATATGATAGGGACATCCTAGCCATACATCTAGACAAATCCTATGCATGTCATTCAATAACCCGGAAAGCGTCAATGGACACCTTCGGAGAACATCCCATACTATTCCCTCCGATGTCCAAGGACAGAAGCACCCGATAGGGTACCCCTCAATCCCAAGTTATACTTAAGCAATCACATGCCCAAGTTCATCATATCAGTTCACAAGATACAACGTCATAATAAACATTCAATTCATGACATTGACATAAGTCATCATATATTGAAATTGATAAACATGATAAAACATTGGAGTAATATAATGTAAACACAAAGCTACTGTTAAAAGACATATGTAGCAAGTCTAACACGATAAGAATATGAAATAGAAGCTATATTTACTAGGTTAGGAATACCAAGTCAAGATTTCCATATCCTAGGTAATTACATCGATAACTATCCTTACCTTGAATCGGAGAAGAGAATGGTCCAAGATCACAAGCAGTGGCCCAAATAGTCTTAAAGTCCTAAACAAGCATATATGAAAGGTTAGAGAAGAAATCGGAACAATCGGAGATCAAACGAATCGGAATCGGGCAAAAGTTGCCGAAAAGCAACTCTATTGGTCGATACATTTGGTCGATAGTATCGACCAATAGTATCGACCAAATCAATTCCAGGACAAGCAAGTGGCTTTTCGGATTCTTGCCCGATTTGGTCTTCCGGGTCTCGGATTGACATGAAACTTGGAGGATAGTCTAAGCACAACATGGGAACACTAATTATCAAGAAACTTTCATAATCCAATGGTCCATTTGGAAATCCCCAAATTGACATATTAAGGTTAAGAGTTGTAGATCATGGCATTGGCTATATCTCAATGCAAATTAGGGGAAAACATGGGGGATTAGGTAGGGAATCGTTTAGAAGTAACATGGAGCACATATGCAAGGTATAGATTAGGTTAATCATGAGCTTCATCTCAGTTTTGGTAAATAAAGCAAGTTGGTAAGCAATAAATCATGGAAATGTGTAGTCAATGATCATGAGGTGAATCAATCATAGTCATATCGGTGAAAACATCATTGTATGGGGTTTAGAAGGTTCATGGCAAGGTGTATGCAAGGTTGCAGCACCTTGGCCATGGTCCCAACAGTAAAATAGAGAAAAGATGAGTGAGAAAGTGATTAGGAGAGAGAGTCATACCTTTAAAGTGGAACAAGAAAGTAGGAATGAGTGGTTGGCAATGATTGATGAAGAAGATGCTTCACCACTACCAAGGAGGAGTTCTTGGGAGGCTCTCTCACGTTCCCAGATGTTAAAAACGCGAGAATAGGGCTCCAGTCTCGAGGAATAAATAAATAGAAAAGAATATTCCAAGAATCTTTAAATCTGGGCTCAGCAGACTTGTTGGTCGATACCTTTGGTCGATGGTATTGACCAATAGTATTGACCAAAACAATCTCTGCAGAAATTTTACAGAATAGTTCAGCAACTTTAGGTGCGGACTTGGAGGGCTATACAAGGTCAAATTGCATGGGGTTTTCTCCTACAGTTCACTCAAGAGGTCTAGTTTCAGGGAGTACCTTCGGATTATGCACAGGAGTCCGTTTGCTATTTCAACTGTCTCGCTCTTCATCAGTGCGCAGATTCTAACTTAGCACTGGTAATGTGCTCAAGGAAGGAGCAGCATCATCAATGTCCATAAACTGGAATCCCGACATTACGTCATCAACCAGTAGGGCCCATAAGTCCCTCCTACCACCACTTCGGGTCTTTGGACCTACAACATAACAATGACCAGGTCGGGTCAAGGTTAGGTAAAAGCTGGATTTTACATTGAGTATGGTGTTAATATGTTTAGAAGGTCCTAGGAAGTCAAGTCGGACCTCTCCCTTAGTGTAGATTCGAAAACACATAGGAAATTGATGATGGAATTCCCTACCTGAAGAGCTTGGTTGATTTAGAAAAGAGAATGCACCTTGATGAAGAGAAGATTGGTTGATGACCTTAGAGCATGGTTAGATATGATTTAAAGCCATTTTCCTATGCTAGGTAAGTTATAGTTGTTGTGTAGAAAGTTTCGTTTGATTCCGATAATAGAAAAGCCCTCAAATCCCTGTTTTTGGCTATGCTGTCAGCCTGGGTCGAGTGCCTGGGTCGACTGGGCCATGCTACCCACCCACTCGACCCAAGTAAACAGAATTCGAGCAGAATCTTCTGTTTAGGTCCTTATTGCTATATATACCTCATAACTTCGTGTTTTTAGTATCCCTAGCCTCCAAAACACCTAGAGAACGAAGGAAACTCATCTCCAAGCCTCCTTTGGTGTAGAAGAAGATCTACATTCAACTCTCAAGCTTTCTCTCTCTTGTTCTTCAATCAAAGGTTAGTATTCAATCTATTATGCTATTGATTCATTCTTACTATGATCATTCTCTTCTCTGATCTGAGATTACGAGGAAGATATAGCATCTCTGCAATCATATCTTCTACAATCTCTTCTCATTCTATATGCTATGATTTCATATTCATTCTCTACATGATTTTCATGATTTCTTCTTAAACTATGATCATGTTCTTATTTTGATTTCTTCTAGCATATTAGATGCATCTCTATGATCATTCTTACTCTTGATTTACTGTGTTCATATACTAGAATGAGGTCTCATCATCTCTAGTTCATCTCTTTCATTCATAGCTTGTTTTCAATGAAAACCATGTCGTTTTCCAAATTAGAAAGTCTTGTTTTCCAAAATAGAAACTATGATTCTAAATTAGTAAGTAATGGTTTTGATGGTGGTTTGATGTCTAAATTATGCTTTTTAGTCTTAGACTACTGTGTTAGACATTCCCTCCAAGTTTCGTTGCATTCCGGTTTGTGTAGCATAGGTTTCGGATCAAGATTCTCTTTTTATTTCCAGATTTGCTCTTGGGCAGATTGCCTGGGTCGACTGGAGCACTCAACCCAGCCAATCAACCCGCAAGAACAGCAACTCTGTTTTTCATCCGTTTCGACTCCAATCTTTTGGAATCATTTCTTATGACCTATACATGTTTTGTCAAGCTTGTTTAGGTGATTTTGGATCTGTTCTCTAATCTCTTATTTGAAGACTATAAGTTCAGATTACGAGGTGAGTATTCCAACTCACAATATGCCTATTTACATGTCTTTATGTATTATGACATGAATGCATGATTTAGCTACTGTTCTGTTAGTTCCCATTATGATATGAATGTTGTAAGTACAGTAGGATCTTATTTCCTTATTTACTTTATGTACTTGATCATGAATGAATACTTATTCATGTATGTTTCTTATTCATTTAATCTTGTCTTATTATACTCTTCTATTTGATGAGATATCTGTCCTGGATGATATGACTGAATTATGATTGTGATTATTTAGGTATGATTTGGGATTGGGGAATGTCCTTTTGACATTTCTGTCCTTGGACATCATTGGGAATAGTATGGGATATTTCCAATATTGCCCTTTGACACTTTCCTGGATTATTGGTTGTCATACCTAGGACTTGTCTAGCAGTGTTTGGCTAGGATATTCCCTGTTATATCAAACCCGATTCGGAAGGGTATTGAGACCGAACGACCCGTGGTAGCAATGGGGATTCATGGGCGCTCAAGACCGGTAACCAACCCGTGAGGGGACATGAATCACATTGTGGGGGCAATTTATGGGTAGGGTTGCATATGGATAGACTTGGGCTCATGGGCGCTTAAGACAGGTAACCAACCCGTGAGAGGACATGAGAGCTTCCCGTTTACTATATGTGGATGACCTATAGGGTTGATGAGTCCGTAGTCTGGGACTATGCTGACTCTAGTGTGAAGGATACCGGAAAGGATCGCCAGGGGCGAGGAATGGACGTATCTGGATCTGAGTTGATATGACTAAGTAGAAGACTTGCATTGGGCTAGGCTTTACCTTGACATGCGCCAATACTTAGACCAAACGGTTATGTGAGAGAGCGGTGACTTAACCCCCAGCCATGGATTGTCCAAGATGGATGAAGGACCACCCTTTGCCAACCGGCGTTGTGAGATGAGACCTACCCAAAGAAGTATGGTGCTATGACTTAAAGCATGTCTGCCAATAGAGACCAGCATACATATATAGAGTTAGAAGCATATTTGCATATATTGTTTCATATCATTTCATATATGTTTGTTTGTGAATGCATGTGAAGATGCTTATATATTGTTTCATATCATTTCATATATGTTTGTTTGTGAATGCATGTGAAGATGCTTATTGTGTTTGGATTACTTGCTAAGTTCTTTTGAGCTTACCCTTCGGGGGACTTGTTTTTAGATGACATTGCAGGTACGAAAGAGAACCCATGCACCAGCACAGAGAACCTTTCCTTACATGGTACAGCTCCGGATGTCCTTGGACAAGGTAATGAACAGCAAGGCAGCCAAGATTTGGGCTGCATTGATGGCTCCTATTGATGGCAGCCGGCATCATCTTATTCGTCAATGGGATCGTGTGCTAGATGCTGATCTGAAGCTTCAAGAGCATGACCCTAAAGTGAAGAAGATGAAGACTGAAGAAGAAGAAGAGCCGACTGAAGATGTGGATTAGATTCTTTGTTTCTTCTAGACTTTTATTTTACTTGTATTAGCTTAGAGCTTGCTTTAGATTTCGATCTACCTTCCGCATATGTTGTGGGGTATATTTCCGCTATACTCTACAGCTGTCTTTTGATTTGGTATCTTGTTATTCCGCACTCTGATATTCTTTAGTGATCCTTCTGTGATCCTTTCTTGACTTTTACTATTAACTTATTAGAATACAATGATTTGTTTTTGCTTTTGATTATGTTATTGTGCTAAATGGATATGATCGTTCCTAAACTTGATCTTTTGGGCTGTGGATCACTCCCCCGGGTAACCCAGATAGGGTATAGGCTGGGTGTATTTGGGCGGGATGTGACATCAAGTGTTCATTCTTTGCTAATGCATAAGCTCATTTTGATTCTTGTATA
Source organism: Hakea prostrata (assembly GCF_041222555.1). NCBI lineage: Eukaryota > Viridiplantae > Streptophyta > Magnoliopsida > Proteales > Proteaceae > Hakea > Hakea prostrata. The sequence continues at coordinate 52,575,156 of NC_142604.1, forward strand.
TGCTATGCTCTCTCTAATGCAACACTTCAATTGTTCATTCTTTTCAACCTATGATATGCTCTCATTTTGATTCTTGTATATGCATTTCCATGATTCTCTTCTTAACATCTTGTATTCTTGTCCTAAACTGAAGTATGAAGCATGCTAGGTCAGATCTTAGGCTAGTATTTGATTGTAATCCATTGCTTAACACTTTCCCTAGCTGATTCCTCAATTCCCCTTGCAATTTCATTTGATTTCAATTGAAAGCTATGATACTTGTATATAGAATTTAGGGTTTCAATTTGGGGATTCCTAATTAGACCATTAGATTATGCTAATTACTTGCTAAATAGTGTTCTTATACTGTTACTATCAATCCCTCCAAGTTTCGGATCGATCCGAGCCCCGGAAGCTAAGTTTCGGATCAAAATTCACTATTCAGCCCCGCACTGTTCACTTGGTCGACTGCTTGGTCAACTGGGTCAGTCCACCAATTGGTTGCTGAACCGTGTACTTCGCCGATTTGATTCGTTCGACCTACGATTTTCCCAATTTCTTCTCTAATATTTCATCTATGTTTGTCTAGGGATACCATCTTTGGATCATCCTCTTGTGACTATTGGATTATCATCATCGCGACTAAAGGTAAGGACGGTTATCACCATATAACATAGTGTAAAATCCGGCCTTATCCTTACCTTGACCCTGCCCGGATTTTATACTGTTGCAGGTCCGAAGACCCGAAGTGGTGGTAGAAGAGACCTGTGGGCCCTCTTAGTGGATGATTTGATGCTTGATGCTGAGCCTATGGACATTGACAACGATGCCCCTCTATTGTGCACCTTATCAGTGATGAGTAAAAATCTACGCATCGATGAAGATTGAATTAGTTGAATCACTTCCCGGAACCCCGTGATCATTCCGAATGTATTTTCTAAAACTAGACTTGTTGATTGACTTGTAGGAGAAAACCCCGCTCAATTTGACCCTGTATAGCCTTCCAAATCCACTCCTGAAGTTGCTGTCATAGCTTGGTCGAGTGCTTTGTCGACTGACAGTCGACCAGCCAGTCGACTGACAGTAGACCAAGAGTCATGAAATTCGAATATTCATGAAATCTCTTCCCATTTTGCCCCTACCTTTTTGGAACTCGTGAATGAGGACCTAACCTAATCATTGGCACTTCAGAGCTCGAGGTTGGACACTCTCTTGGGCTATTCTTTGAAGTTTGGGAAGATCTTTGACTCTAATCATTGGTGTATGTGTTAATCATCAATCCAAGGTATGATTCTTTCTATCCTCTTCTAATCTATTCATTTTCCTATCATTTGATAATCTTGAGACCATGGCTGAAGTGCTGCAATCTTGCAAACACTCAACCATGAGTTTCCCCTCTTCAATTCCTTAATCATCTTCACTCATGATATGCTATGATTCAATTAAGATTAATTTCACTTCATCACTTTGATCCTCTTCAATATTAATCTATTTTGATTCAATCTGATATGTAGATGCATGTTAAGCTTAGACTATATTGAAATTAAGACTCTAACTCAATTTTTATCCTTTATTTGATTGATTCCTACCATCCTTTACAATTTCTATAAATTCCATTTTGATTCTTGAGGATTACCATATAGAACCTAATATTTCGAATTGGGCATTTTTGATTGAACCGTTGGATCATCATGAAAATTGGTGTGTAATATCCTCTTACTGTTATAAGCATGCCCTCCAAATTTCATGTCAATCGGAGCAGTGGAAGGGCAGCTTCTGAGCACGTTTCCATTACTGCCCAGAAGTTAACAAGTCTTGGTCGACTTCTTGGTCGAGTGACAGTCGACCAAGCCAGTCAACCAAGAGTTGTTAATGCCCTGTACTCAGCCGAATTGATCCGTTTGAACCCCGATTTGAATGGTTTCTTCTCTGATGTTGCTTGTGTGTTATCTAGGGTAACAACACTGACTTTGGAACCATTCTTGGTGATCCTTGAATTTAATTACAACTTGATTAAGGTAAGGACAGTCGTTAACTTAAGTATGTTAATTATACCAACATGCTTACATTATGAGAACTTATTGGTTATGATCATATGAGAAATCCTTTACTATACATGATTGTTATGTATTTCCTTATCAGTAATAGAATGTATGTATCATTTAGAATATCATGTTCAGTCTTACTTTATGATTCATGTATGATCAATCATGTTATGATATGTAATTGTTAATATGACGAATCATTGATTTACTATAATATGATGAGATTGAGATTGTGATTGACTACGTATGACTTGGGATTGAGAGGTGTCCTTTCGACACTTCTGTCCTTGGGCATCGGAAGGAATAGTATGGGATGTTCTCCGATGGTGCCTATCGACACTTTCCCGGGTCATTGGATGACATATATAGGGTTGTCTAGGTGTATGGTTAGGATATTTTCCTTGTCGTATCAGACCCGATTCGGAAGGGTATTGAGACCGAACGACCCGTGGTAGAATATGAGCGAGAGTACTCAAGACTGGTATCCACTCCGTGAGAGGGCTTGAACTATATTGCGGATACCCAAAAGGGGCCATTTATTGGTAGGGTTACATATGGATAGACCTGGGCTCACGGGCACTCAAGACCGGTAACCAACCCGTGAGAGGACGTGAGAGCTTCCCGTTTACTATATGTGGATGACCAATAGGGTTGATGAGTCCGTGATCCAGGATTACGCTGACTCTAGTGTGAAGGATACCGAAAAGGATCGCCGGGGGCGAGGAATGGACGTATCTGGATCTGACATGATATGACTGAGTAGATGACTTGCATTGGGCTAGGCTTTACTGTGACATGCGCCTGTACTTATACCAAACGGTGATGTGAGAGAGCGGTGACTGATTCCCCAACCATGGTTTATGAGATGACTTTACCGAACTTCCCCGGGCAGACCCAAGATATCTTATGATTGAGGGGGTGTGAATGATGACCCAAAGGAGTATGGTGCTACGGCTTAAAGCATGTCTACCTTAGAGACCAGCATACTTAATATAGAATCATATTTCATTTTGCCTCATATCACATCGCATCGTATGGTGAATTGTATCGAATGGACTGTGTATTATGAAACGACTTGCCTTCCTGAGTTCTTTTGAACTCATTCCTTTTTGTGCAATTTGTTAGATTTTCCCTGCAGTACTGACGAACTGGATGGCACGTCCTATGACCCGAGCTATGATCCCGCATACTACCCTTCGGGTGATGGCTACGCGGAGAGTCAGGATTGCTATACCGAGGAGGATTATAGTGCGTACCAGGGTTAGCCCCACATTAGTGAGGGAGCGGCCACGTTGGGTTTACTTTATCCATACTTTTGAAGAGGACATCATTAGGATAGAGGAAACCTATGTGTAGGCCCCATTTCTCTGGATGACTTTAATCATTGGAATCTTCTCTCTCCAGTTTTTATGGATTTGATTATGATACTGTTTGTAACTAAACTTGATTTACTACTGCTTCCGCTATTTGTGAAGGAGTGACTTCTGATCATTCCTTCTCTTTGAGATGTTATCACTTTGAAGTTGATACTTAAATGTTTCCGCACTCTGATTATCTATCTTGTCTTATTCATTTGATCTATCTATTATTTCTTTATACATTGATTATATTGTTCATGATTATGTTATCGTGTATGTGGGAGGCATGGCCGCTCGATCTGGATCTTCGGGCTGTGGATCACATCCCGGGTATGCCAGATAGGATACCGGCTGGGTGGATGTGACACATAGACTATCTGGTTATTACATTGATGTTGACAACTTAGTAGGCTTAGCTTCTTTGTTGTATTTGGACATCATATGACTGTTGTACATACTTTATAACAGTAGTAATATGTTTACATACTCTTGCTTATGATGATTATTATTTCTTGTCAATGTCATATATGATTGATCATGTGATGTTATGACTTATCTTTCAATATGATGAAGTATCATGTATGTATGATATGGTGAAATTGAGAATGTGATCGAATAAGTATAATTCAGGATTGGGGAATGTCCTTTTGACATTTATGTCCTTGGACATCGGAGGGAATAGTATGGGATGTTTCCAAAGATGCCCATCGACGCTTTCCCAGATTATTGGATGTCATATATAGGACTGGTATAGAGGTGTTGGCTAGGATGTCCTTGTTGTATCAAACCTGAATCGGAAGGGTATTGAGACCGAACGACCCTTGGTAGTAGTGTGGTTTGATGGGTGCTCAAGACCGGTAATCAACCCGTGAGAGGACATAAATCACATTACGGATACTCATTGAGGCCATTTATTGGTAGGGTTACAAATAGCTAGACTTGGGCTCACGGGCGCTCAAGACCGGTAAGCAACCCGTGAGAGGACGTGAGAGCTTCCCATTTACTATTTGTGGATGATCAATAGGGTTGATGAGTCCGTAGTCCAAGTTGGTTCATTGGTTGTAGCCATAGGATACGAGACTCTAGTGTGAAGGATACCGAACTGAGTTGGTTGTAGCCATAGGGGAAGTATCCGGATCTGACATGATACGACTAAGTAGATGACTTGCATTGAGCTAGGCTTTACCATGACACGCGCCAATACTTATACCAATGGTGATGTGAGAGAGCGGTGACTTAAACCCAACCATGGATTGTCTTGAGAGATGCAGGACCCAATTACCATCGGAGAACCCAAGATACCGAGATGGTTGAGGGAAGAGTGATTTGAGACACACCCAGAGAAGTATGGTGCTAAGACTTAAAGCATGTCTACCATAGAGACTAGCATATGTAGAGTTATAATTATATTTGCATCATTTGTTTCATATCATCTTGCATTATGATATGCCTTGTATCATGTGACTTATGTATTATGGAATAACTGTCTTGCTGAGTTCTTTCGAACTCATTCATTTCTATGCAATTGTTTTGTTAGACTACTCTACAGGTACAGAAGGATACGATGGCGCCTACCCAGAGACGAACCCAGATGAGGCACACTACCCTCAAGGTACTAGCTACCATGAAGATTACAGTGAGGATTCTGAGGGTGATTTCACTTTGTACCAGGATTACTTCGACTATGGTGTGGGAGCGGTCGTGCTTGGTCTCATACGTTTATCCCTATGAAGATATTTTGTATAAGACTGAGGAAACGATTATGTAGACTTTTATATTGTTTTGTCTCTTTTGAAGACTTGGATCTGTAAACCTTAACTTTGATTTTGATATACTTTCCGCTGTTACTGAGGGAGTGATTTCCGCTCACCCTCTTCTTTTGGATTATACTTTGGTATCATTTAATTCTGCACTCTGATTATATTATTTCCTATCCTATCATGATTTCATTGTTTATATGCTTTGACCTTGATTAAATTATTATTCATGATTGTGTTATCGCATATGTGGGAGGCATGGTTGCTCAATACTTGATCTTTGGGGCTGTGGATCACATACCCGGGTATGTCAGGTAGGGTACCGGCTGGATAGATGTGACAGTGGGAGTGTCCGAACTTAATTTCTAAAGTCTATGTTTATGAAGACGTTCTTTATAAAGTAGAATAGACTCTACCTTAGTTTGATTACTTCTTTCCTTCTTTTCTTTTGGAACCGGTTGTAATCTTCTTTTGACTTTTGAACTACATTCCGTTGTATTCGTGGAGTGAGATTCCGCCTCACTCTACATTTTGATTATATATATATATATATATATTGGTATCATTTCCACACTCTGATGTTATTTTGTTACTTTACTTTGATTTATTAATTATTATTGATAACCTTGATTTAGTCCTGTTTTTTATTATATTATTGTGAATGTGAGAGGTTGATTTCCTCGATACTAATCTTCGGGGCTGTGGATCACACACTCGAGTATGCGAGGTAGGGTACCAACTGGGTGGATGTGACACCTATGGTTCTTATGTTAATCTTTTAGATCCGGCAGGCAACTTAATAGGAGCGATGGGGTCCCTGAGCTTGGATGAGTTTGTAGGCTCTACATTAGGTTATTGGCCTATCGGTATTTATGGTATCCCTCCTTCACATGGACAGTATGGTAAGAATATGGATATGAGTATCCTCTCTAGTACTTCTTATTCGGGCAATTGCCAGGGCAATACTTACTAGGAGGCCAATGTCTATTGAGGGGTCCATAACTTCACAGTCATTGGCACGATCAGCATCATCATGCATACAACACCTTCCTTGGCCCTATTCTCACTTCCCTCAAATGGGAGTTCTGTTGGAGGCGGAAGATGACCGTTATAGATCTACATTTGATGATTATCTGGAGAACTATCAGTATCGTATGAGATTGGATCAGTATGTGAGTTTGTTGGCAGATCATTGGAGACAGGCACAACACAGTCAAATGGAATTCGATCCACCTAGGCACTGTCCATGGAATTGAGAGTTGGAGATTTTATATGATTGGATGACTCTATGTATTTGTGCAATGAATTCTAGACTAAAAGACCATAACGGATCTGTTATGGTTTGAATTTGATTTTTGAATTCAAGTTTTTAAATTTGAATTCAAATTTGAATATTGTAAACGAATCTTGTACAACAACCATGTTTATTTATAAATACATAAAACTTACCCATCAAGGTAAGCAATCTACTTATCAAAATTAGAGTTTTCTTTGCATCCTTTCATGGTATTAGAGCTAAGGTTTTGAGATTTTTTTTTCTTCCCTTTCAAACTTTTCAATGACAGTAGTTTTCTCGTGGAAACCATAATGGTGTCGTATGAACAAAGCTAGACAATCTGTGAAACCCGGCCCTAACCTTGACCCAGATACTCTTTGTCTGTAGGTCCAAAGACCCGAAGTAGAAGTGATAGTCAACTATGGGCCATATTGGTAGAAGACATAGTGTTCGACCTCGAACCTATGGAGATTGAAGATGATGCCCCATACTTGAAGACATTGTTGGATATAGAGAAGAGACTACGCCTTGATGAAGAGAAGATTAGTTGATGACCATAGAGCTTGGTGGGATATGATTTAAAGCCATTTTTTCATGCTAGGTAAGTTATAGAATATGTGTTTAAAGTTTCGTTTGATTCCGAGTAGTGGAAGACCCTCAAATCCCTGTCTTTGGATTTCTTTCATTCTGCTGGTCAATCGCTTGGGTCGATGGGCAGAGCTACCTAGCCAATCGACCCAGAGATGCTGAACTCGAGCAGAATCTTCTGTTTAGGTTATGTTGCTATATATACCCCATGACTTCGTGATTTTAGTATCCCTAGCCTCCAAAGCACTTAGAGAACGAAGGGAAACCATCTCCAAGCCTCCAAAAGTGTAGAAAAAGATCTAATCTTACAACCTTGCTAATTCTCTCTCTTATTCTTCAATCAAAGGTTACTATTCAATCTTTTGTGTTCTTAATTCATTCTTTCCATGATCACTCTCATCTTTGAACTAAGATTATGATGAAGATGCTGCAACCTTGTAGTCATATCATTACAATCTCTTTTCATTCTCTTGTGCCATGATCATCTCATTCATTCTTTATATGATTTTTATGATTTCTTCTTAAACTATGATCATATTCCTATTTTGATTTATTCTAGCATTATAGATGCTTCTCTATGATTATTCATACCTCTGATTTACTATGTTCTTGTACTAGAATGAGATCTTATCATCTCTAGTTCATCTCTTTCGTTCATAGCATGTTTCCAATGAAAACCATGATTTTTACCAAAATAGAAACTATGATTTCAAATTAGTAAGTAATGGTTTTAATGGTTGTTTGATGTCTAAATTATGATTTTTAGTCTTAGACTACTATGTTAGACATTCTCTCCAAGTTTCGTCGCATTCCGGATTGTGTAGCATAGGTTTTGGATCAAGATTCTATTCTTGGATTCGGATTTGCTCTTGGGCAAACTGCCTGGGTCGACTGACTTAGTCACCCAGCCAATCAACCCACAAGAATAGAATCTGATTTCTTCGTCCGATTCGATTCGATTGATGTTTATTTTTTTAGGACTACTTCCTAATGATTGTGTGATGCTATTCTAGGGTTTGTTTGCTAACTTTGGATTCATCCTCTTGTCCGTCCGGAATATAGTCGAATCTATTTAAGGTAAGGAAAGTTGTTACTATATTAACATAGATTGCATAGATTTAGTTTCTAATTTGGGAACTACTTAGATTTGCTACTGTTATGTTAGTTTCTATTATGATATGAATGCTGTAAGTACAGTAGGAACTTATTTCCTTATTTACTTTATGTACTTGGATCATGTATGAATATTTATTCATGTATGTTGCTTATTCATTTAATCTTGTCTTATTATATACTCTTTCATATGATGAGATATCTGTCGTGGATGATATGACTGAATTATGATTGTGATTGTTTAGGTATGATTTGGGATTGGGGAATGTCTTTTTGACGTTTCTGTCCTTGGACCTCATTGGGAGTAGTATGGGATATTTCCAATGTTGCCCTTTGACACTTTTCCAAATTATTGGTTTTCATACCTAGGACTTGTCTAGCAGTGTTTGGCTAAGATATTTTCCCTGTTATATCAGACCCAATTCGGAAGGGTATTGAGACCGAACGACCCGCTGTAGCAATGGGGATTTATGGGCGCTCAAGACCGGTAACCAACCTGTGAGGGGACATGAATCACATTGTGGGGGCCATGTATGGGTAGAGTTGCATATGGATAGACTTGGGCTCATGGGCTTTCAAGATCGGTAACCAACCCGTGAGAAGACATGAGAGCTTCCCGTTTATTATATGTGGATGACCTATAGGGTTGATGAGTCCGTAGTCTGGGACTATGCTGACTCTAGTGTGAAGGATACCGGAAAGGATCGCCAGGGGCGAGGAATGGACGTATCTGGATCTGAGTTGATGTAACTAAGTAGAAGACTTGCATTGGGCTAGGCTTTACCCTGACATGCGCTAATACTTAGACCAATGGTGATGTGAGAGAGATGTGACCTAAACCCCTAACCAAAAAATGTCCAAGAAGGATGCAAGACCCAATTACCACCGGCAGACCCAAGATGGTAAGATGGCTGAGGGGGAGTGATTGACCTTCCCAAAGAAGTATGGTGTTATGACTTAAAGCATGTCTACCTATAGGACTACAGGCAACAGTCTTTTTGTACATATACATTATCTTTGTTTATGTTATCATGTTATTATGCTTGGTCTTGCCTTTGAGTTTCTTTTGAACTCACTCTTTTTGTACAACATTTTTTTGTTAGATTATTCTGCAAGCTTTGATGACTATGAAGCGCAATATGAAGAAGCGCAAGATGAAGAAGCGTACCATACGCAAGGTGTTGGCAACTATGAAGATTACATTGAGGATTCCTCGAGTGGTCTCTCTTGTTACCAAGATTAGCCCTACTGTGGAGTGGGAGCGTCTGAGCGTAATCGATGAAGTCTATGTTTATGAAGACGTTCTTTACAAATTAGAATAGACTTAGCTTAGTTAGATTATATCTTTCTTTCTTGTCTTTAGAATCAGTTGTAATCTCCTTTGACTTTCGATCTATATTCCGCTGTACTTGTGGAGTGAAATTCCACCTCACTCTACATTTGATTTTATATATCTATTGGTATCATTTCCGCACTCTGATGATTATCTCGTTACTTTACTTTGATTCATTTGAATAATATTGTTAACCTTGATTTAGTCTTGTTCTTGATTATATTGTTGTGAATGTGGGATGTTGATTTTACTAACTACTGGATCTTGTGGACTATGGATCACACATTCGGATATGCCAGATAGGGTACCGGCTGGGTGGATGTGATACAATCTATTTGAGATGCCAATTATGGTTTCCACGGGCATCCACAACTTGAGCAGCCTCAACAGTAGGCATGCCTCCCCACAACAACAGATCCAACCAGCTGCAATGCAATCATTATAAATCAAGGTTATTCATGTCAGCCGCAGTCTAGGCCCAATTCTCAAGTTTTGCATAGTAAGCATCCTTCTGGACTTTAGATGATTTGGTTTATATGAGTTTTCAGATTTCTAGTTTCGGGGCTTTCGTCCGCGTACAATCCGACATGGGTCGATTAAGAACATTAGTTTAGTTGATGTTTTAGATCAAAATAATACTCTTCACATCAAATTTCAGGTCAAAATTATCCCAAATACCCTTCGAAACACGTGGTCGATTTCTCATCGAACCCCTGTAAAAAGTCGCCCGATATGTCGCTTGTGTCACCAGACACCGATACGCGACACCATGCTACATGTCGGACCTTGCATGGGATAGGGCAAGTCAAGGCCACAAACGCGAAACTTGCACAAACTCATATCCACACTTCAACCTAAAAGTTTTGACTTGGGGCTGGATACCTCAATAAGCTAATTTATGGATTGAAACCACCGTGCGTTCTACCCAGCAAAACAGAAAAAAAAGGGATTGATACCACGTTTAAAAACCATCTTATAAAGTGACAGGATTTTATAGTTGTTGGGGAGCGAACTCAAACGCCAAACTTGTCTTCTCCAAGTCGTATGAAGACAATTACCAAAAAAGAATAGAAAAATCGCATGGAAGACGAGTAAACACCATAGCTCGTCTTCTCCAACTAGTTCGTTCCTCTCACTCTCTCTCCGTCTCTAAATCGCGTCTTGTTTAACCAAAGATTGTTTCTTTACACATTTTTTAGGTTATAGTTGAGGCATCATACTCGTTGCAAAGCTTGGGAAATCTGATTTGATCAAAAGCCGGTCAGCTATCTTCTAACCAGGTATTAGATTTTTTTTCACATGAGTGAAGAAAACCCTAGTTTCTCCCCCCATCGTCTGTGAGTTGTTTATTTTTTTACTTTCAGTTTCTCTTTGTCTCTCGCAACACTTCTCTGGTTCTCTTGGAAACCAGATCAAGGGAACAGAAACCACCTTGTTTGCATGGTAGATGATACTCTTTAAGGGAACTTTGTGAGGGAGATAAGTGGTTTCGTTCTGCTAAAAAGTTGTTTCTTTAAGGGAAACGGCTTTGGTTTGGTCGAATGTTGTAGAATTACTGTGTTCTTCTCAATTTGCTATTTGATTTAATCCATGATTACCTATTCTGCCAGATTTTGTAGTCCAGCTGATTGATGAATCATTTCCATTTTGCCATTTTGTTGGGAGCCAATGGTTCAAGGTAGCTGGATTGTAAGTCTTCAGTTTTCTTTGATTTATGAGTAGAATTTCGTTGGTTGTAGTAGCTACTACATTTGCAGCAGTATGTGGGAATGTCTTTTGGATATTAGTAAATGGAAGAAAGGACTGAGAACTTTCTTGAAATTATCCTATGTGACCTGTGCAGCCAATCAAAACACCCATATGTTCCCTATATTTCAATATTAATCCTACTCAACGGAACTGTAACTTGTGCCACTCTTATACTCTTGTATGTCATTCATATAGTTACAGAATTTGTAAAGAAAAACTGTAGAGTCTAGGCATAAGCAATCATTCAAATTTACAACAGTATTCTGGTTTACTTACCAGCTGCCAGAAGCATTTCACCATGCAAACGGGCTGTGCCGGAATTAACATCTAATAATGAACCAACTGACTAAAGCATCTCATATCAGGTTGTGAATGTCTGTTATATGGGTCTGTATTATTGCTTATAGAGTAGTTGAATTAAACGTGTAGGTGTCATTGCTTTATGTATTTTCTTGTGCTGGATTGTTTGAAAAGTATTACTGCTGTCTAACAGCTTAATTGCCGTACGTATCTGTACCCATATGACTGTGGTTCCCGAACTTCCTAAATAAGGTCTTACTTGGGATGAGACTGTTGAGTGATTGTTACTTTTATTTACCCCCTGGAGTTGCAGACAATTACATCAACCAACCCTAGAATTTAAAAGTTTACTTATGTCCCCCTGATCGTCTGTACTACCACTAATTTGTTATTCAATGACAATATTCCCTCTTCTTCCTAGAAACCCACTTCTTCTTCTTCCTCCTCCTCTACTTCCTTCTCTTGTATCCCACTTGTTTAATCGGTCATTCATCATAGATAGAGAAGAGGTCGATGTGACCTCAGTGTCAAATGTAGCAGCCTTGTTTTTTTGGAAGATGTATCTCCTTCAGGTAAAACCTCTGATTTTTCAAGTTTCAACTACAATGCAATGATTCTTGACAGACATAGCATGAAAGGCCCCTGATGGCTTGGGCACAGAAATTCGATCTAGGCTTAAGACAAGAAAGCCGAAATAGGTCCTTGAAAAAAACCAGACCATGAGAGAGGGGAAGATCTCTCCTAGGGGAAACGGTTAATCCAAAAAAATGAAGAAAATCAACTGCCAAACGACCTATGAATCCATGGCTGCCTCCCTTTAAGTTAGAATAAGGAGGGTGACTGCCCAACCCTTGGAAACCTGACTGGACTGCCAAGGAGTCTCCTTGAGAACCATGCATGTCTAAATAACTTTTGACATCGGTTGCTAAATATCTCCATGTTTATAATTTGGGTTTTCACTTGCTATCCTTTGGTTGGTGGTAAGTTTCTGCGGTTACAAATTGTTGGTTTCTAATTTCAGCAACTTACTGTGCTGGCAGTCTGTAGATTTCTGGATATATGATAACTAGATTAGTGGCAAAATTTGGGACATCATCTACAGTTCCTCTAGGTGACTCAATTGGAATTTGGACGAGATTGGATTTCCCTAGTCATACAGCTGGATTTCTCTCCAGTTTGACAATCAACTTGCCCTGCAGTTCTGGGTTTCTTTTGGATTCCTAACCTATATTATTAGGAACTTGAACTTCCCATTATGATTATTGAGAAATAAGAAATATCTAGAAAGAATGGAAGAGAAGAAGAAGAGAAGCTGGAGAAGGAGAAGCTATGAGATCTCATGTTGGATTTTGAGGAACTCCAACTCTCCAAGCAAATCAGTCTTATTAATAAACAACCGCAAGAGCCAAAGCGCAACAAGGAAACAAATAAAAGAGAATAAACTCCAAACAGGCAAAAGATCCAGCTCCAAGCAGTCTAGGATTAGTGCCAATCCTGAGGGCTATTTTCTTGCCCCTTTTGCCCTTCACCAGTTATGCTAACAATGACTTAAAAGCGACAAATGTGCTAATTTTCAGCCAAATACATGATACTTATTGGCTCAGGGAATATGTATCCACCCACCCATTGATTATTCTAGCAATGAATTTTATATTGATAGGCAGCTTAGGTGGAGGAACTAAAGACAAAGTTTGAGGTTTTCAAGGCAACAGAATGAGAGTGGCATTGAAATTCACAATGTATATCATTTCTAGGGGTTTCACATGGCCTAGTGTTGATTCCCCAAACCCTAGGATCGGTAATACGACTCAGGGATATTTTTGTAATTTTTCTCAATTTTGTGACAATTAGATCTGGGTCCCATTGAGTCCAGGGTGCTGTTTGGACCTTAGACATATTTTTATTTTATTTTTCTGATTATTATGTTGCAAATTGTTTGAGAGTCCTTGTCTAGGTGAAATTCCTAGTTATGCACAATTTTAGTCCTTTTAATTCTCCTTGTTTTTAGGACTCAATATCTACTCTTAGAATTTGTAATGGAGTCCTCTAGAGTTAGGTATTGAGTTTTCTTGTATTAGTCAAAATCTTAGTCAAGTAGTTTTTGAGTTAGTTGTGGATAAGCCAGTTAGTGTTCTAATTGGTTTCCTGACTTAGAGTCCTTTTTGATTTCTTCATTTGAGGCTATAGATAAAGCCTTCAAGCCATGTAATCTTGAAGTTGAAATTGATCAATAAAATTATGGTTTGGAGGCAAGTAAGGTTGTGGTCTTCTTGGGAGGGCAATAGTGGATTTAGAATGATTTCTTATCAATGTCAGCAAGTGTTCTTCAATTCCAGCAGCCTCTCACCATTGACGAAGTAAGTACAGCCCCCCTTCCATCCCATCCCCTCTTCCCGAGCTCATGGCAGCCCTCCCTCATGCTTTTCCCCTCCATTGCAGACTTCCCCAACCCCTCCCTACACCCTGCGGCATTTCTAGGACCTGTCCCCCTTCCATGGTGGGAGATCTCGACCGAGATGGCGAGATCTCACGCGAGATCTACCAAAATTTTGGCGTATCTCGGTGACCCATTTTGGTGGGTTTTAGGGCCCCGGTTGGGCTGAAATTTGGTATTTAGTCTATCTAAGGCCTTTTGAACACATTGGTGGCCTTAGAATTGTGAGAAAATAACCCCAACTACGTCTTCTAAGTCAACCCTATGTGTAAAACCGAAATGTAGAGATATCAAGTAATTCATGTTATCAACTATAAAGTATTAAATACATTACACATCAAACTATCAAAGAACTTAAATGGCTTCAAAATTTTACAACCATAAGAAGTTTTAGACTTTTAGTAAGTCATAAATCATAATCCATAAGTTCACAATCACAATCACAAGAGTATGTGAGTAATAAGATTACAAGACAAGCAAGAGTATCACTCAACATTCTGCATCAACTGATTCTGAACGGTGGCCACATATGACTCCCAAGTCAACTCATCACTATAGTATGTCACATATAGGTTTAAATGTCACGTTAAATTGGTTTCCATGAAAGTTAGATCAAAGCTTGTGGATCAACATATATTTACACTAAACTCACACACCCATTGTAGAATATTCTATTTGAAAAAATTCAAATTTGGGGGAAAATCTTACCTTTTTTGTAGATCTAGTTGAAATAGGCTTTGATGATGATAATTTGATGTTGTAGATGTCTTAAAGATGTTTAGAAGTTGAATCCCCAACAAATTCCGACAAAAAATAAGTTTCTGGCAATTTTTGATGGTTGCAGCGAGATTCGGCGAGATATGGCGAGATCTCGGCGAGATGTGGCGAGATCTCGGCGAGATGTGGCGAGATCTCCCATCTTGCAGATCTCGCCTCTCCTCTCGTCTCGCTATGTCATAATAACGAGATATCTCGCGAGATCTCCCACCATGACCTCAGTAGCTCCCACTTAGCCCCATTAGGCTCTCAATGCCCAAACATCACTCAAAGTGTTGGGCCACTGGTGTCTAGTAAGTTAGAAACACATTCTGAACTGGATTGACCACCGTCTCGAAATCCATCTCCCAGACAAACTGCCGTCTCACCAGACGAAAAATCCGTCTGGTCCTTTGTGACCAGACAGACAACCGTTTGGCCCAGACGGAATTTCCGTCTGGTCCACCATGATTAGACGGACGTCCGTCTAGTCCTTAGGGACCAAACGGCGTCTGCAACTCATGTACGAATTACAGTTCCGGAAAAACGAAAAAAATTCGTTTTTCACCCAAAAATTTCTCTAAAAAATGCATTAAAAAAATCCAGCAATCATTAAAAAAAAGTACATTCTCATGGATCATCAATTCATGCACATTTTTACAGAAGGGAAATTAACAAGGATCCTCCCACTTGGATCCAAACATAAAAAAATTAGGGTTTCTTTCAAATCCCCGATCTCCCATGGGTTTCCTTTAAACCTTGGATTCTCCAAAATGGGTTTCTATAAACCCTTGATCCTCCCATTGGATTCATTCAAGATAAATAAACAATTGGGAGGAACAAAGAATTGTGGGAACCTAGGCTCTGATGCCAATATAGGTAAAACTCTGTATCTCTATACTCGAAATAGAAGGGAGAACATCCTTACTTGAATTCGCTTTTTCCCAATATAGAATTATCGCAGCGGAAATGATTTTGATTCCACATCCTCGTTCCTCCATGAAATCGTTATCGGTAAATTTCCACAATCACAAGGAAAGGGAATGGATTCCACAACCCAAATGCCGTGGGGATGGAAGTGGAGACCAAGACTAAGGAGAAGAAGATCCACGAAAGCCTTCTCCTTCCTGCGTTTCTTGGAAAGAGGGAGAGAGTGAGAACCGCCTTTCAGAAATCTCACGTATGCGTAATTTCGATCACTTACTCAAGTAATGCGGTGGTTACCAAAATATATAACCCTATATTTTGTAACCGCCCAAAAGTGAATTTCCAATTTTGCCCTTGGGCTCATTATAATTAATAAAACCCAACAATCTGATTACAAGATCCCTTCTAGATAATGTTTATTTTATTAATTTTTTTGGTCTTAGTTAGTTGGCAAGTAATTAGAGTCTTATTAGTAATGTGAATAGTCCTTTTTGTGGTTAAGTTTTATTAGGTTGTCAAGTCCTAGTTAGAGTCCAAGTTTCTTTTATGTAAGGAGCATACTTCATTGTAAAATCAGTCGAAGATTAATGAATTGAAGCTTGGAGTGCCGGAGTTAACTAACACTGCCTGTGCTGGGTGTTCTTTCGGTTTCCACCATTGTTGCTCCTTCAGTTGAAGTAGAGCAGCAACCTCACATTCCTCCCAAGTGAGTACATCCTCTACCCCACCCCTTCCCTACCTTCGGCAGACCTAGGTTCCCTCCTTCCACTCACCGGTCTTCTCCAGCTGCACCGTTACTATCGCAGCCTTCTCCAGCCCCCTCATTGCCATCATAGCTCTCCCCTCCCTCCTACACTCTACGGCGACACCATCCCTCCTCTTTCTTGTGTCAGACTCTCCCCACTCCTTTTCTTTAATCCCCCCCCCCCCCCTCTTTTTTCTCTCCACTGAAAACCTGCGGCAGAACTGAAACAGAAAAAAAAGGAAAATTGAAAAGGAAAGAAGAAAAGAAAAGAAGAAAAGGAAAAGGACAGAAAAGAAAACCCAAAAAAACTAAAAAAGAGAAAGAAAAAGAAGAAAGATCACAGATCTTGGAGAATCCAAGATCCAAGAATTCTTCAAGATCCAATCAAGAACCCCTCCTCCTCCTTGCTGCAAGATTCCCTTATCCCTTCCCTCCCAACTGCATGCTTCGTTCCCCTTTCCAGGTAATTTTAGGTATCTTATCTCTACCCTTATTAATCCAAATTACCTCATTCTTCTTCCCATTAACCCTAATTCATCCAGGAGGATCTTTGGGTACCCCAACCCTAATAATCTCAAAACCACTAGCCCATCCTCATTTTGTTAAAACCTGAAACCTTTCCCTAAATCTTCCAAAACCAAGATACACAATATATTACCTATTTTCCTTCACCAAACCCATCCCATTGGTTATGCATTAATATCCAGCCACCTCAAAGTATACCCAAACCATCCCATAGACAACCACAACCTTATTTTAGTCCAAATTTGTGCTGGTCCCAATTAAAAAGGATCCTGGAAGCTAACCCAGACCCTGGGTTACATCAGGGTATTTACAGGATTCCCAAAAAGAAAAGTAAAGAAAAGAAATCGTTCCGAAAATCAAAGAAACAAGGTTTTTGGTGTGTCCAACATCTTTTTTTCGGAACTAAGTAGAGGCAGATCTGTTTCATTGGCACAAAAAAACAGAGCAGTATTATCGAAATGGAAGATTCCAATGGTCAATGTGAGTGGTTTGTCTAATAGCATGAGTTGGAAATGCTTTTTGTATACAGATGATGTAGATGACTTAGATGGTTCTAGGCTAGCAGATTATGGAGCAAGTTTCCACTTTTCAGTTTGTTTAGTTTGAATAGCGGTGTAAGATACTTAGGTTTGTAAGCAGGTCTTACATATTCCATTAACACCATTTTGCCACATGAAGGTTGGAACAATAGGTGACCCATACTTTATGAAGTTACTTTCTGAAAGATTTATCTGTAGCTCTCATTTAAAAAGGCAAGCTATGTATGAGTATTTATGTAGTCATTCCAGCATCCTTCACTGCCTTTGGCCAGAAAAGTGACTGACAAGGGTGATGTAACCCAAATTCTAGGGTTTTGAGATTTGAAATCCTAAAATTAGGTCAGTCCAGGATCAATCAATAACTGATCCGTGGGAAGCTTGGTTCAAATATTATGACACACGGTAGTCATTTGAGGACTGTGTGGGATGGGTTTAGAAATTACGGTTTTACCAATACCCTAGATAGGATAGGATTGGGAAAATGTAGGGTTTGGGAAAGGACTTCGGAAAGTTTAGGTTAGCAATAATCTAGATGGGTTGGGTTATTAATAGTTCCACTGTGGGATAAAATTAAGATTTGGGAATGGAATGGAATGGGGATGGGCTAGAAGGTGTGGGAAAGGAAAGGAAGGGTTTGGGAAGCTTGTGGGTAGGGGAGAAGGGGTTGGGAAACTTGCGGTTGGTTTGGGGAAGGTTTAGAGGCTTTCTTGAATCAATCTTGATGGATCTTGACTTCATTCTTTACTTTCTTGATTTTCTTTTCTTTCTTTCTTTTCTTCGCCTCCTAAGCTGCCACGAGATAAAGAAGGGGAAGGGAAGATGGACAGAGAAGGGGGAATGTAGGGGAGGGACTAGGATTGAAGGGGGAGGGGTCCTAGAGGTGTTGCAGGTTAGGGAAGGGGGCTTGGAGGGCCTATGATGTGGGGAAAAGGTTGCTGGAATTTCCAAAACTTAGGTGGGAGGGGTGCAGAGGTTTGCGGTTGGAGGGGGAGGGTGGTGATGTAACCCAAGGTCTGGGTTAGATCTTCTCTTTAATAAGAGTCAACACAAATTTGGACTAGTAATAAGGTTAATGTTGCTTATGGGATGGCTTGGGTGGGAGAAAAGGACTATTATTTGGGTTGTGGGAAGGGCTTGGGATGTTAAGAAAAATAAAGGAAAAATAGAGGGATTAAGTGTTCAATTGGGATGGGAAGTACCTTGGATAAGGGAGGGAAGGATAGGGGGCCTTGTGGTAAAGAGAGGGAGGGGTTTGAGACTTGTGGCAGGGGGGGGGTATTCTTGCTGGATTCTTGAAAGAATCTTAAAAGAATCCCAAAATTCTTGAAAGAATCTTGATTTTCTTTCGTCTTGCTCTCTCTTTACTTTCTTCTTCCTTTTCTTTCCTTTTTTTTCTTTTTTCATCAATCTCCCCCCCCCCCCCCCATTTGTAGTTCTGCTGCAAGAATCAAGAAGCAGAGAAAATAAAAAGACAGGAAGCAGGGGTGGGTGGTATGCACAAAAGAAGGGAAGGGGCTGGGATGGTTTGTGATGGATGGGAGGGGGCTCTAATGGTTTGTGATAGATGGGAGGGGGCTGTACTTACTTGGAGGGAGACTTGAGTTGCTGTATTTGCTTCAGTTAGGGTGCTGCTGAAACTTGAAAAAGAAGAGGAACTTCTGAAATTGCAGAAAACAATGGCACAATCCAGCTGCAGGCTTCCACCTTGGGATACCCACGATTTCTCTCAAGTCTTTCTCCGACTCAATTTTATTCATCCAAAAACTGAACTGCATTATAATGTTCAACTTGTGTTTATTGATAAGAGACTAAGACCCCTAGTTGAACTCTAAAGAAAACCCAACTAACTTCTAGTTAGGAATCCTTAGGGGGCCCACCACTGATTAATTAAAATAATTTCCACTCAAACTAAAATTCTTAAATAACTCATAAATTAGGACTCTTAACTAACCAAAGAAAAGTAGGAAACAACTTGACAATATTTTCTAGAATTAATCTAACTAAATAGGGCCCGAACCAGGGCTGGATAATGACCAATATACCCCTGTATTGGTTTTGCTCCCCTTGGGTTTGCCGCAAACTGCTAGTGGGCTTGGGCCCTCTTTCGGCTCTCTAGGGCTGTGCCTGGCTGGTTACATCAGGTGGGGAGCGTATGCTGTGAGCTAGGGAAGGGGAAGAGAAGCTGGAATGGGGAGGGGAGGGGGCTGTGCTTACTTGATTGAGGAAGAAGGCTACTATTGTGTTGAATGACTGCTGTGGTTTGAAGAACACTTGAAGAAAACAACTCTTATGTTCCGCTGTTGCCTTCCCAAGAAGACCAGTGACCTGGATTTCCTCCAAACCCAGATTTGTATTTAATTCAACTTTAAAATTACATAGCTGGAGGGTTTTATGTATAGCATCAAATATGAAATAGAAAAAGACTTTAAGTTGGAAAACCAACTGATGCACTGGGGGAACCCAGATTGGGCTTAAATTTGATAGGTCACTCCGAAATTAGCCCGGGAACAAGACTCACAGCGATGCGGTGACTGATGTTGTTTTTTCGCGTTTCAAGGTCGTTTTGATTGGTTTTTGGGCATTTTTCTGTTTTCTTGGGTATTTTCGTTTTAGCTCTGTTTTAGGGTTAATTAGAACCCTATATGGCTGTCTTGTGTTTCTTTTGATGGCAGTTTAATATTGATCTTCTTGTTTAACACTTTTGAGAGAGCATCTCTTTTGTCAATCCAATCTTCAGTTTAGCCTCAATTCTTTGTGGTTTGCCATCTCCAACTAGAACTCTAATTGACATAACCAAAAATTCAACTAATACTCAATTACTTTGACATAAAAAAACTTTCTAAGACTAGATATGGAATCCTAAAAATAAGGAAATTAAAGTGGACTCAAATTGTGGGATCCCAACATCTTTGAGAATCTCATGTAAGCTAGGACTCTTAAATAAACGGCAAAATACATCTAAGGTCCAGACAACAAATTGGACTTGATGGGAACCTGACCTAGGACACCAGGAAATTTGCAAAATTACCAAAATATCCCTGGTGTTGGCTGAAATTCTCTGGGTTGCTGGTGGGGCTGTAGGGCACCGGCAAGCACTTTGGGCCCTCCTTAAGTGGTCTTGGAAGCTGCTTATGTCACAGGGTCATATTGATGGATGGACTTGACAATATGACCATGACTTGACAGCTTTTTGCACTCAAATCTTCCACTTACAGAGAAATTTGCACATGGAATTTCTAATCATATCTTCTTGTGGGAGCATGTGTCCTTGTAATTTTTTGTTGAATAATTTACTTCCCAGTTTATTTACGATGAACATTTCTACGTATATTTTCTTTTGTTGTTTTGTAGGCATAAACAGAGATACAGAAATGCACAAAGATCAAAGTGTCAGTGCCCCTGCAACTCCTACCGGCCGTCTTAGGCACCGCAAAAAATCAAATGAGGTTCTGATTTAAAGTTCCAAAGTTTTTGGAATTTTTTCTATGAACATACCTGTTCCTATCAAGTGGTTTATTGTAACTATGCGAGTTGGTGGCGGATGGCTTTTCCATTGCTTGTGGTGTTTTTAGAAATCCTTATTGCTGATTATTTACATTTTACACTCTGTTTAGAGCTATAAATTACGGTTTTGGGACCCACATTGTAAGAGATGTTGCTTGGTTCGGGATTGATTTGCATTGCCTCATTTGTTTTTTTTATTTTTTGTTGGTTTTGTTTTCAACTCTTAATTCTTTTCTAGATGGAATGTATACTATTAATAGTCAATACTACTTCCCCTCTTTTTGAATACATAGTTGGACAAGTTTCTGCAGGGGAGATAGTTGTCATGTAACATGAATGGTCCTATTTCTTTTTGATTTTGCGTTGACCTTATCAAAGACCAGAAGGGATGACTGAAAGGATTAAAGCTGGTTTTTATTTGGTCCTAGGTTTTTGCAGAGGCTAGCAAAGCAGAAAAAAGTCACTTGCTTGTTCATGATCGGAATAAATACCATTCGATGTTGATCCGTGCATATTCATCCATCTGGATGATTGGAGGGTTTGCATTTGTTATTTACATGGGTCATCTCTATATTTGGGCTATGGTGGTGGTTATCCAAATCTTTATGGCAAGGGAGCTTTTCAGTCTACTAAGGAGATCTCATGAAGACAGGCAGCTTCCAGGGTTCAGGCTTTTAAACTGGTGAGAAAACCAGATTTTTCTGTAAAGAGTGATGGGTGTGCCAAGGTTTCAAAATGGTTTGAATCCCAGGCTGCTTTATCATCAAATTCAAAATCTAACCAATTTACAGATATCTACAGATGACATCCATCATGTGCCATTCTTGTGTAATTGCATTTATTTTCATTTGTGTTGCCAGGCATTTTTTCTTCACAGCAATGCTTTTTGTTTATGGTCGAATTCTCAGTCAACAGCTCGTCAACACTGTAACTTCAGATAAAATCCTGTATCGCTTTGTGAACGGCCTTATGAAATATCAAATGGTTATTTGTTATTTCTTATATATTGCAGGTTGGTTAATTTATTTTAATTATTGTTTCGAATTTGTTCTAATAATCTTGTTAATGTTCTTTTTCTTACATAGTGAGGATTCTCTGAGCATGCAGGGTACTCCACCCTGACATATACTTTTTTTTCATTCATTTATTGAAGGAGAGAGGAAAAACATTACAATGAGACGTGAGGAGCTGGAGCGTATGTATTAGGTTCAGAGAGCCTTTCTGCCACCACATGCGCTCAAGACAGCCTTTTCTTAAGTTGTGAAGAAATTCCACAACTTAGGAAAAGGCTGGTTTGGTAGAAAGATGGCAGTGGAAGTATGGAATTCCGTTGTGGGAGACTTGGAAGTTGTGTAACTTGGGTCATAAAGAGCATGTCTTATCAATTTCCATCTTCCTCTCCTATCATTTTTTTTGTTTTGTGTGTGTGTGTGTGTGGTCGAACTCCTTTCCTGCAAATGTTGGTGTTTAAGTGGTTATCTGGAGATTGAGGACTGATGATTTGCTTGGAGTCAGGGTAATTCATTTTCTGCACCATCATGTAGGGGTGTTTGGCCTGCTTGTGGACGTAGTTGGACAGTCTTTACGGTCTCTAGATTTCTGTTTCGGTTAGGACTGGTATTGCTGTTCGGTGTTGTAGTGTCAGTGATATTGTTATCCTTTGCCCCCCCTCCTTTCTTCAGAAGAAAGTCCTTCTCTCTGGTTGTAGTTCTACGCAGACGAGTTTGTTTTTGGTTTTTTTTCCCTATTACTTCTCATTTTGAATTTATATTTTTGTTGCAAAGAAAAGTGCATCTTGTGTTATGTATTGTTTTTTATTTTTTCCAGAATCAGATTTTATTATAATTTATTGAAGCTGAAAGTATGGTATTGATTTTTTAATCCATATTGGGTTCAGGGTTTATGTGGTTCATTCTTACATTGAAGAAGAAGATGTACAAGTATCAGTTTGGCCAGTATGCATGGACACACATGATTCTAATTGTGGTGTTTACTCAGTCTTCCTTCACAGTAGCGAATATTTTTGAAGGAATCTTCTGGTAAAATGGCCTACTGAAACATTTTATTATGACTAAGTTGTTATGAACTCAAAATTAGAATCTTAAGCTTGCTATCCTGTCACTAATTGCATGTTCCATATGTTGAATTGTTGTAACGAGTATGCTTGATGTAAACCAGAAGTAAATTAGGGTTCTTAACCCTGCTGTTTAAGGGTAGGTTACAGGTACACAGCAGCTTGTATTGCTCAATTGTACCCTGTGGCTAGGGTTTTCAGTGCTTAGGGGACTGTTAGGGTTGAGACAGTAGCATAAAAGTTCTTCCAGGTTGTTTCTAGGGCCAGGAAATAAAAGAATTAAATCTTTTTATGTGAATTACTGTTTCAGATTTGATCCACAAAATCTAGGGTTTTCTTCAAACTTTAGGGTTCCTACGGGTTGTTAGGGTTAGGGGAAGTGACAAATGATTTCGGGATTGAAGGAATCTTAACTTGAAAATAGATTCCAGCTTGGACTTGTAATCAAAGACTCTAACCACTTAGTCAAATAAAGAAATAGGGCAAATTGCTTTGACACCACAAAATTGAGGCCTTTAAACATTGACACAATGGTTCAAGATCTTGCTCTTGAGCGAGATCTCACCCCTTCCAAAAACCGAGATCTCAACCGAGTCGGCAAGATCTTGGTTAAGATATGATCTTTTTTTTGGCCCAACATGATGTCCCATCTTGGTGGGTTTTAGGCTCCAAGTTGGGATCAGACTTGGTAGTTAGCTTAATTTAGGCCTTTTGAAAACACTTGTGGCTTTGGATTTGTGAGAAAACAACCCTAAGTATGAGTTCTAAGTCGACCCTAAGTGTGAAACCGAAATGCTGCATGATTGGGAAATGCAAGGTTATACAACATGTAATATAGAGCCTTTAAGGCTTATAAATGAAAAATAAATGTATCAAATAACTTAAATGTCATCAAAATTCCATCTATATGAGTATCACAATCTTAACCCCCCAGAATAGAATAATATATTGTACAACAATCAGAAACTCTAATATAAGTCATAACTCATAAGTTCATAAGACAAACATAGAATGATTGATCTTCCTTTGGTGTTGTAGATGTGCTAAGGGTAGTTGCAAGTGAAAATCCAGCTAAAATCCGCAAAAAAGGGGCAAAATTGAGAGTTCCAGTGAGATCTGACGAGATATAGCAAGATATGACGAGATATGCGAGATTTCAAGCGAGATGTGGGAATCTTGCCCTTTATCTCTTCTCACCTTCTTAAAAAAATGAGAGGTCTTACGAGATCTTGGGGAGATCTGGTGAGATGTCTAACCATGACTGACCCCCCACTTTATTTTTAAAATGCATGTAGCTCTAGTTCCATTAGAATGGCTAGTAATAGCGTTGTAAGGACCATTATACCCTTATTTGTAATGATTGAAAGACCTCATCTACCCTTCATGACACTTGAAACCACAATTGATCTTAGAGTGTCATTTATGTTTATTTATTTTTTAAGTGTGAAGTTATTTATTTTTTAAGTGTAAAATTGAATGTAATTTACAGTTAAGAGTCCCTAGTTGATATCAAATTCAAAAGAGAAGGATAGATTTTGGTAAAGCTAAAAAGCCCCTGATGCCCAAAGATTCGCATGAAAATCTTGTCTCAATGACTTGAAACCCTCAATCTCAGATAGTTCTCAACTCAAGCTTGAGATTCTCTTGCAGAAATCAATGAATTTGCTTCTCAAGCTTGATTCTATTCAAGTTTCCAAAACATAGGGCAGTATCCATATCTGGCTTTCCTTTTTCTTCTTCAGAATAATAATCTGAGTGTGTTATTTGCAGGAAGGTGATCTGATGGGATAAAAAGAAAAAAAGGCAGTTGGTAGAGATCTGTTTGTTTGGTGAAACAGATGACCTTGATTTAAAAAAAAAAAACTAAAAATAAATTAGCAGAACTGTTAGCTTTGCTGAGGATGGGAAATCTGTCTAGGGAAGTTTAAGAAATTGGATCAAATTGGAGGTTTCTCTGAGTTGCCCGGGACGATGAGGAAGTAAGTTTCTGTTGCAGTTCAATTTAGGTTGGAAGAATATGGAGCACCCGTTTCTGATTTTACCTTTTAGTTTTCTTGAGAATGATAGTTTGGGCATGTTATTTGCAGGAAAATTAGGAATAGAAAAAATCAAATAGTAGAGATTTGGTTCATTTAGTGAAAGCGTTTCCCTAATATAAACAAAAAATTAAAGAAAAATGCTAGTTTTGCAGAAAATGCGAATTTAACTTGGGGTTTTGATGAGTCATATTTAGGTGTTCATAAAAATATTATGGATCAAGAATTTCCTGAATCAGAGAGAGCTTATGGAAAATCTGTGCCTGGAAGTTCAGCAAATTGGAGGTTTTGTTGGGTCACTTGGGATGCTGAGGAAGATAAAGCACTCATGGAGAGCAAAGCTAGGTTTTCTTAAGATGGGGATGGACAGTTTCAGCGGTTGCAGCGATGCCTGACGGAGAAGATCGCTGGGGTCATCGGTGTTGGGAAAGACATCCTGGGTTATTTCTTGATTTGGTTTCCCATGCCCTTCTTTTGTGAATTTGGTATCAATCAAGGAACAAATTTCGGTTGAAACTGGAATTTTGACCTTGCAAAAGGCCGAAATTCCTATGTTTCGGTCAAAATTTCAACCGAAACTAGACACTTTTTTTCCAGGTTTTTGGAACTTCAATTTCGGGCATTTGGACTCAAAATAATTTGGATTCTTGCATACTACCTATTTTAAGCGTAATAAACACTATAGAACTACTAGTTTACCCAAAAAACCATTGAAAATGTAACATCCAACTTTCCAAATATGTACTGCATATGAGAAGAAGCGAGAATTTTACCAATTACAAGTCTACCCTATTCCATGTCTCCCTCTTCCATCTACACCCCATACAAATGACAATTCAAGTCCCATGATGTTTGCCCCATATAGTTGTCGACGTATTTAGCAACTACAGCTCGTTACGTGACCTCATCCACATGCCTAAGATTTCCTGACGGCGGGAAGTTACATACATGCTTGTAATAATAACCTCCTATTTTTAAATATAAAAATATATATAATATATGTATAAGTATTTTTAATATATAAATAATTTAAAAATATATAAAATACACACTGTCTTAAAAAGCTCCACAACATGCTCCAAAAATTGTATACATGCTTCCCCTAATACTCTCTATTTTTAAATTTAAAACAGAAATTAATTAGTTTTTTTAAATATTTAAATAATTTTTAATTATTTAAGTATATATTAAATACAGTAAAATTACATAATTAACAAAAAAAATTGATTCAACACCATCATATGGTGTCTCAACTCTCTCACATACATTAATTTGAAGCTCATACATCTACTATACATATACATTTTTAGCAATATACATAATTTACTAAATAATTTTTAATAACAAAAAAATAAAAAATAGTAGGAAGAATCAAAAATTAATTTTGATACTACACATTCATAGATCAACACTCTTAGGTAAACATACTTAAATTTGGAAGCAATCCAAGAAGATTTAAGGCACAAACAAAACAAAAATAAAAAAATGAAAAAGTTGGTTACTCACCTTGCAAGATTTGAGAAAATGCACAAATGGAGGAGAAAATCTAGTGTTTGAATGAAATGGAGTTGTAGAAATTAGGTGAAAAGAGGGATGAAATCGAGGGAAATAAAAAAAAGTTGAAAGGAGGGTTGAAATGTTTGAGGCGATATGGCTTGAAACTAATCGAAGCAATGATAGATCGAAAAATGGGTCGAAAATGGACACCTTATAACATAGGATTGTATCTGTTAGGGCCCTAGGATGAGGCCATGTGGAGGAGAGAGAGAATTAGGGTTAGTTGAGGGGTAATAAATAGAGGTACAATTGAGTGGAGAGGCATCGAATTTTTTGAGAGTTTTCTTGGGCAGCCGTAGGCTGAGGGACACCTTTGGGTGTGGGGGTGACTGGCACCATTAAAACCAGTTTCTATCTTGTTAATCTTGTATTTTCGTATTGATTTTCAAAGGTATTAGTAGGGACTTATCAACTTGTCATAGAGTAGTTTGATCCTAGAGAAGCGATGGTATTGTCGCTGTTTTCAGGCGCAAAGGATGTGTAGAGATGGCTTCTTGAGATCTTGTTGTTTTGCTGGGAACGCCGCATCGAGGATGACCAACGGTTAGGCATAGCTCTCCAACACTTGGAGGGAGACGCATTGGATTGGGTATATGAAAGGTCTTGGCCGGAGTTTACTTGGGTGAACTTCAGTAAGGCGCTAGTTACTGATTTCAGTGATGGGAAGAATGCAAAGCTTCCTCATATTGAATCTGCATTGGTTCTTGGAGAGGAGAAATCACAAAACCACCTTGTAAAGTCAATAGATGAGGCGGTGGAAGTTGTAGCGGGTGGGGATGAGTCTCGCCGAGCGTGGAGAAGAGAGAAGAAGAGAGAGAAAGGTTCAGGTATCGATGCCTACCTGACTAAAGTTGTGGAGGAGAGACATGCCGCTGATTCGAGGAAGAAGAAGGATCGAAGGACTCTAGTGACAATATCTGGAAAGCTGCAGACGGCGGATGAAGTTTCTATTCGCAGGAATTGGAGAAGACGATGGTGGAGTTGGAGGGTTTTTAGGGTTAGTTTGGCTCATCCCAACCCGGTTCGTGGGTTTGGTCCACCCCCTAAGGACCAACGGTTGTTTTATTTGGGCCAAATTCAGGTAGGTTTATTCTCACACTTAGGGCCCAAATGATCCAAATTTAAAGATTGGGCCGCTTGGTTCCCAAAGAAACCTCCTTGGGCCCATTCCCTTCTCATGAACCAAAGCCCAAATCATTCCATCAAACCAACGCCCAACCCATTTCTCTTAACCCATGGTCTATATTTGGACACCACCCATTTAAAAGACCACCTTTGGGCCCAACCCATTCCATTAAAACCAAGCCCATCTCGTTTCATTAACCCATATTTCTTAACCCATTCAAAAGAATTATTTTGGGTGCAATACAATTTCATAACCCAAAACCCAATCCCTTCAATCAAACCAACGATCAACCCATTTCTCTTAACCCATGGTTTTAAGTATTTGGACCCCACCCCTTTTAACCATCACTTATGGGCCTGGCCCATTTTGTTTACCCAAAACCCAAGCCTCAGCATTACCTTGAACCCAAATATTTCAGATGGACCAAAACCCTACCAGGAGACCAATTTGACCCATAGTCTCCCCAAACCAGCGGCTCGATTGAGCCAACAAAGGGGAAAACCATCGTCTTCAACCTTACTTGCTATTGATGATGGAGGCGGAGGTGGAGGAAGAGAGGCGACTGCGGTTGAGCTGGGCGTCAATCTCGTTGATGGCGACAAAAACAATCCGCCTGATTGGAAGACCCGTGCATTTGAGGCTATTTTACCCAAGCTTCAGCTAAAGAGGATTGTGAACCCGACGCTTGGTGAAATCATCAACCCTACTCTTGCTCATGGGTTAACTGCTTCACATCCTGCACCTAGGAATCTGTTGAATGATGAGGAACATACTTTTTTTTTCTTCATTGCCTCCATTTGTTCACGGTAGGCAGAGTTGCAGCGGTGAAATCAGCACACCCACTTCTCTTTATTTTCAATCCAACACTCCAATTTGACGATATGTGCTTCTTGCCGAGTGTACCAGACTCTTGTGCAACTTTGGAACTCGGGAGTGAATTATTCTCTATTTTTTCTGGTTGCACAATATGCAGGGGAATGCATGGAAGGGCCTGGAGTTGATCGCTTCCTCTGCACATCTGGAGAAAATGGCGGCTAATCCCTATATTGATGCCGAACTCATTACAGCAGGTGTTGTGATTTGTAAGGGGCTTGTTGTTCATGGTTTTTGGCTGAACCCAACTCCTCTGGCTATTCGTGGTGTGTTTTTTCCATTAGATGAAGCTTCAAAGCTTTTTCTCTGTATGGCGAATTATTTGGATTTGGGATCTGTGGGCTGCCCAAGAGGGAACGTCAAGATGCAGAATTAATATGATTATGCGGCTAAGAATGTGACGACTAAACTTAAAAAATTCCATCACCTTGAGGACAAGGTGATTTTCGAGGGGCCGGTAGTGTTTGGGCCTTAGGATGAGGCCATGTGGAGGAGAGAGAGAATTAGGGTTAGTTGAGGGGTAATAAATAGAGGGACAATTGAGTGGAGAGGCAACCGTAGGTTGAGGGACACCTTTGGGTGTGGGGGTGACTAGCACCATTGAAACCAGTTTCTATCTTGTTAATCTTGTACTTTAGTATTGATTTTCAAAGGTATTAGTAGGGACTTATCAGTATCATTTTGGCTCGATACCATATCCGTCGATATTTCGTATCGTATCGACCGATACTAAACGATATGGGACACTTTTCGTATCTATCCTTGTATTTCGTTTCTATTTGGAAAAGTGCAGACATTTCAACTGAAATTTCGTTAATTTCGGTTGAATTTTTTTTCCATGGTATCAACTAGGGACTTCTTGTAAATTACAATATGCTTTTCACTTAAAAGTAGACAAACATAGAAGGCATCATTGGATCAATTGCGGTTAATATGGGTATTTTGGTAATCTCATATAATTTAAATGCTACTTTTGAGAATAAAAAATAAATAAAAAAAATGAGAAAATAAGATAACAATGAATTGGACTAATATGTCCAATCAAACTCCAACTTGGGGTGTCTTTGCTTTTCAAAGGTAAATTGGGTTGTCATTGTATAAAAAGGCCTCCATTTTGGGCTGTTATTGCAATTTATTCTAAAAAATAAAAAGTAGATGTTCCATCGTATCGAGATCTCTCATCTCGTCTTGCTATCACAAGATAGCGAGATATCTTGTGAGATCTCCCACCATGACTGGGATGTCTTTTGGACGCCCACCAGCCACCTACCGCTATCACGAGTCACTTGGCTTCAATGCTTTTGCCCAATGGGGAGCAACATGTAATTGGGTTCCTAACCATGCATCTAGACAATCATATATTTTTAGGTATGAATGCAACTATGTTAATTTCTTGCCCAACATATTTCCAATACAAAATAACTAAAGAATTAAAGAAACAACATAATAAGTATACTCCCAGTATGCACCCCATGTATGCATGTCCCAAACAACATATATAAGCATTATAACACATCATAAGCATGCATTTGAAAGTATATGAAAAACTTAAGGATCAACCCAAGCATATGTGAATTGTTTCCCTCACTTGAACGATCGCCCAAAACCTTCGACTCAAATCCAAACTTCAAAAATCTACACTAGCAAGTCACTGGTACTTTTAGGAATTGTACATATAATTAGAATTAGGGTTTATCAGTCTGGCAAAACAGACAACCAACACCAGGACAGTAGGTGGGTTGGTCGGTCAAGCTAGTAGAGACCGGTTGGCCAACTGGGATGCGCGAACTGCAGCCCAAGTCATAAATTTACACCTTTGATCTTCGAATCATAGAGGGTTCTAGGCTAATCTTAGGCATGGATTTCGTCTTTGAAGCATGTGAAAACACTCCCAAACGACGAACAACAACAAACCCTAAAGATATAAAAAATCTGAAGATGAGTATCCTATTTTGGGAGAATTTTGCAGTTAGGAAAGATGTAGATCTCATCCCTCGTGCTAGAGAAAACAACAGTTTCCCAAGCAAGTCTAGTCTCCCATCATAGTTTTCTCACATCCATCTCTCAAAACTTAACAAAGGACAGAGAGGGGACAGAAGAGAGATGATTTACCTTCAAGACTAAAGATTGCATGAAGATCCAAGATTCCCACCGTGATACCATTTCCTTTCACTCCAAACGCAACCTCTGACTTGCTCTAGAGTTCTTGATTGTTTAAGAATAGAATAATCCCACATTCATGGTTAGCTCTGATAAATAGGGGTTTTAAAGTTCAAAAACCTTGTAATTTGCGTATTGTCGTGACCAAATTGACTAGGGAGCGGCAGGTTAGATGACCAACTGCCCCTATTGCTTTTCAGCAACAAGGTGGCTAATCGGTCTGGGTTTGTCCTAGACTTGACTTCACTTGAGTACAAGCTAGGGGAATGGCCAAGGGCTCATACCTGGACTGGGGCGCCTCCCAACTCTGACACTCGAGAGCTGGTAACCCACCTTCCCAATCTGTCTAGTTTCAAGTCTAATCTTCTTCCAAACTCCAACAAAATGGCAGAACCCTGACCTCCACCATTGAGGTCCATGGATTTAGATGCTAATCCAGTGGTCTCTAATTGGATGGCCCACCACTTCCTCTTTTATTGGATCCACACGTCCTCGGGCCTGCAAGTAGGGATTCAGTTTAGGATCCTAGGGGTTATCGCAAAATAATTTGCCAAATGACCAAAATGCCCTCAGTAGTTTTGCCAGCCCATTAGTTGCACCACTGTGTTTGGGCTTTTGGGCCCAAATTATGGGCTCTGTTCAGGGTTGGGCTAGGATTCTGTACTGAGTTGAGTTGGGCAGTAATTTTTGGGTTGTTTTTCTTAATGTGGTGAATTATAAGACCTAAAAGTGGGAGATTAAGGGGTTACCTGAAATTATTGTTTTATTTTGGTGGGTCATTGTTGGTGATGTTTGAACAGGGTTTATGTTTTATTGCCAAGCTTGGACTTTGAATCAGTTTTAGAAAATTTTATTCGTTAATTGTCTACTTAAAGAGTCTTGGTAGTTGGTTCAATCTATAGTAGTTTCTTTTATTTGTTTCCTTAAAGAAATGCAACTAATCCCCCTCCCCCTAAAGGGGGAAAAAAGACCACTGTATGTTGTTATATCGAATGGGATATATATTATATATATATATATATATATATATATATATATATATATATATATATATATATATATATATATATATATATATATATATATATATATTATATATATATATATTAGATTAGGCTTTGCATGAGTCTTCCTTCCGCTTCTCTTTGTTTCTGCTTTCTCCTTGAGTGGTTGTTTTCCCCTCCTTATCCCAATGGTCCCTGTCTCCCCTATATTTGTGATATCCTTTTTCTCCCCTTTTCCCTGTGGCTCCTGGTTGGCAGTTCTCAGATCTGAATCTGCATCTAACTGGACAAGGATGATAGAACTCTGAAGCTTTATCCTCAGCCAATCGGTTTCACCCAGCTGAGAAGAACCAGTAAAGTAGTTGTATTCTACAAAATGAGAAAGGTAACTGGGTGGTAGAGAATTAGAAACATAAAAGAAGGAACAAGGGAGAGTCTGATAAGGGAAGTAAAATAACTTTTTATTTGAGAAAGAACATCAGTCTAGACCATAGTATGAGAACTTGCTGGAGTCCTTTTTATTTTTATTTTTATTTTTTGGGTGCAGATTGAGATGAGTTTGCATACGGAGTGATAAGTCGGTCATATCTTGGTCAGTTACTGGCAATATCTCGGTATGTCTCAGACTTTTATGCTTCCTACTTAAGTCTGGCTATGATCACAACATTAAAAGTTAAAGTACTCTGGCATTGGTTTTCAGACCACCAAGCTGGCCTTGGAGATCAAGTTCTCAAGCCTCAATCTAGACTAGGAGAGAGGAAGGAGGAGAAGAACCCAGCCACATAATATATATATATATATATATTTTATATTTTTTATATGTATATGCATATGCATATGTGTGTGTGTGTGTGTCTATATATATATATATATATTTTTTTCCTTCAATACCTTCAGTCAACTATAAATATTTTGCTGGATTCCATGCGTTTTTAAAGACTTAAAACAAAAACCAACAATCGGACTATTGTCTGAATCATATAACAAAATTCGGTCGAAACTTGTGATATTTTGATCGAAATTTCCCATTTTGGAAACCTCGAAACGAGAAACTAGGGGACCGAAAAAATCCCAAGTTTCGATTGAAACTATCGAAATTTCGTCAAAACTTGTCGAAACCTCGAAACCTCGAAACCTGGCTCAACCCAGCTGGCTAACCAGCTGGTTCATGAGCAAAAAAAATTCCCAAATTTTGTGGGAAACATGGGAAGTTTCGTGGAAACTTGAAAATTTTCGTGGAAACCTGAGAAATTTCATGGAAACCTAAGATTTTTTCCTGCAAGTTTCGTAGCTTTTCCAAATTTTCAGTTTTTTTGTTTCTTTTATATTTCCCCAAATTCCCCCTCCATCCATCAAGACTTCCTATCCAAATTGTGTATTTCCTTAGATTGGTTATCTTAGGCATGTTGATGACCAGAGTTATAAAGTTATAGTTGTCGATTACCTTGACAACCATAAGCATAAAATGTCATAGGATGTCTGTTGGTTGGAGGAGAGGATGTTACAGGCATGGTACTACTCATCCCATAGGATGGATCCACCGAGGCACTCCTCTTGGCATTGAGTTGTACTTTCTTTTATTGTTAGTTACTTTGAATTTGATGTTTTGAAGTTAGAAATTATATATTGAATGTTATGTACTTAAAGTAGTTAAGTTTATAATGTACTTATCGGACAACTCTACATTGATGCTATGTACATTGAATGACATATCTACATTGATTTTTTTAGCAAAATATAGCCAGTGTGTTCTTTATACTCTAATTAGCTTAAATGCAGAGTTCCACCCTAAAATACTCTCTAAAACATGTCGAAACTTCATATCGAAACTTGCGCAAAAAACTCTCAGGTCTCCTCGAAATTTCCCAATTTTCCACTTAGGTTTCCTATTTTCACTTGGTCGAAACTTGAGTTTCCCTCGAATTTTTTTCTATGGCCTGAACTAGAGTTTTAATTGAAATCAAATCTGCAATCTAAGTCACGGCTGCTGACAGAAAATAACAATTGACAAAAATAACCCCTACATGCCACACAATGACACTAAGGTTGCTCAGTTGGCAAAGACCATTACCTTGCAATGATGTCATGAATTCAACTTTGCTTGGGGCCCAACTATAATTAGAAGAGAGGGTGGGGGTGGGGGGATAGCAACCTCTACGAACCTATTTGCCACTATTGAATAGTGTGTGTGTTCTGCATAACATTACTATTTTTATGTAAGTGCCTTTCATTAGATCTTAATTTAACTTGTTTCAACTGGCTGTCACTATTCTTTATTTTGCACTTGACTAACATATTTATGTTGACAATATTCCTGATAAGTTGTAGATGCCCATGCAGGTTTCTTCTCCCAGCATCACTTATTGTAGTCAATGATGTCGCTGCCTACTTTTTTGGTTTTTTTTTTGGTCGAACACCTTTAATCAAGTTGTCTCCAAAGAAAACTTGGGAGGGTTTCATTGGAGCATCTGTTGCAACTATCATCTCTGCATTTGTGGTGAGTTCATGTATTCTTTTTCCGTTAGCTACAAAGAAAAGCTTCTGAGAATCTTTTGAGTGATATCTGGTTCTTGGGTAGTTTTCCTCAGTAATCTTTGTGTTGTCCTTGTCTTTATTGTTTTATCTTCCTGTTCTTGGGAAGTTATTTCTGATTCCTTTTTGTTTTAAGTTGAATCATTGTCATATGTTCAAATGGTCATCCAAGGAACATGTCTAGTTGTGAGAGACAGTCCTACATTTTATGGCACAATGGCGTGCGCTTGATGAGCTATAGACAATTTAACTGATATGGCCATCTAGGTTCCTAAGCTTGATCATGCTCACTGTCTCTGTATTTGGAAGAAGCTTTCTAGTTGTCCTCTTGGGTTCCATTTCCATCCTAATGTGTTTGCACTTATTTTATTTATTTGTTAATAATACATGCTTTGGGCATGCTAAAATTTTACTTTTTGAAGACTTTTACGCTTATGAGGTTTACGAGGTTTTGATATTTATGTGTCAATAAAAGGTGCATGCTAACATGGTATTGTTGCTTTGCGTCTTGTGTAGCTAGCAAATGTCATGGGGCGTTTCCAGTGGCTAACATGTCCAAGGAAGGTAACTTTTGAAGATTTAGTGCCTTCTTGAGTTTAATACACCCAAAAGCATTTGGATGCTCTTGACTATCCTGCTTCATGGAAAAACTTATGCAGGACCTATCAACTGGTTGGCTTCACTGTGATCCAGGTCCACTGTTCAAGCCTGAATATTTTTCCTTGCCAGACTGGGTGAGTGAACACTATGTCTTTCTGAGTATTTAGTAGAAAGCTTAATGAAATAATCAAATTCTGGTAAAAGTAATTCTTTTTTCATGACACTGGTTATTTACAACATCAGTAAGACATAGTGTTTTTGAATTGGTGTGTCATTTGATCAGTACTTGATTGTTATTTAAAGTTGTTACCATCATAGCTTCTGTCATGGCTTTCATTGAATATGGTTGTCCCTTAGAAGTATGATTTTTTTCCAGGGTGGTGGGTTATCAAGCTCACCATGTCGTTCTGAGTATTTAGTAGAATGCTGGATTAAATAATCAAATTCTGGTAAAAATAATTCCTTTTCATGACAGTGGTCATTTACAATATCAGTAAGCCTTCTTACATAAGTAGTGGTTTTGAATTGGTATTGTCATTTGATTGGTACTTGATTGTTATTTTAAGTTGTTACCATCATAGTTTCTTCCATGGTTTTCATTGAATATGGTTGTCCCTAGAAGGATGATTTGTTCCAGGGTGGTGGGTTATCAAGTTGTGTCCGACAGTCGGGAGGGCTTGTGTAGACATGGGATTATTTAGAGGAAGTGGGATATGGGCAAGTCTTGAGTTTGGTGGAGTTACAGTGTGTGTTGGAATGTGCTATGTTCGCTGATGCTAAAACTATAAAATGTGTTTTGTGATTGTTAACCAGGGTTGCCTTGTGTGGAATCCAGGTCCATATGAACCACCGTAGGAAGGCTTGATGTCTTGCTTGGTAAGTTGGAACTAGGCAGAAGATATTAAGAAATGGAAAAATTCATTGGGTTTAGATCCATACTGATAATTTCGATAATTTGAGGAAGGTGTTTTGTAGACTTTGTGATGTGAACAGCAAAAAGAGGCCCAGCAGAAGCCGCAAGAGGGCCTAGCAGACACCACCTTAGGGGGGTTTTAGTCATTTTAGGTCATTTTTTCTTTTCTTCAATTGAGTGTTTTGGTTGGGTTTCTAATCTGATTACAGAATCCCAATTAGTTCAGTTAGAGTTGTCTAGTCTAGTACGGAGTTCAAGTCCAAGTCAGGTAGGTCTCTTTGAAGTTGATTTCTTTTGGAGTCGTGAAAAGGCTATATATTCTCATGCGTATTACAGAAATCAGTTTTTGATGAATAAAATAATTGAGAGTATTGCAGCCTAGCAGGTATTGGCAGGGTTCCTTAGAGGGGGACCCAAAGGTTGTCTATGTTCACATTCTTCAAGCTTCCAAGTTCAGTTCTGCAAATCCAGCAAGCATCTTCAGCCTTCAAGTAACAATTCCACCAAGCTTCTTCAACCCTCAACCAGTAAATACCATCTCAGATCTCTCCCGGATTAGCCCAGCCCCTTCCCAATCCATCGCAGCTTTCCCACCCTCTTTTCTGCTCTTGCACAACCCAGTAATCCCTCCCCCAGCAATCGCAGGCCTTCTAGCCCCCTTCCTACCTACTGCAGGCCTATAGGACTCCTCCCCACCCTCCTACAACCCTTCCTGACCTATTCCCCAACCTCCCCAGCCACTGCAATACCCCTCTAACCCTCCTCCTATCTCCTGGCAAACCAGAAAAGCGGAAAAATCAGAAGAATAAGAATTTAAAAAAAAAAAAAAAAAAAAAAAAAACTCCCTTGGAAGGTTAGAAAGATCAACTCAAGAGTTTTCTCCTGGCTTCCCTGTTTCTTGTGGCAAACCAGAAAAGCAGAAAAATCAGAAGAATTAAAAAAAAAAAAAACTACTCCCTTGGAAGGTTAGAAAGATCAACTCAAGAGTTCCCTATTTGACCAACCCCGCAACTACTCCCTTCTCTCCCATAAGGTTTTGGAAAGACCCATAATTTTCTTTGATCTGTTAGG
Organism: Hakea prostrata; assembly: GCF_041222555.1. Classification (NCBI taxonomy): domain Eukaryota; kingdom Viridiplantae; phylum Streptophyta; class Magnoliopsida; order Proteales; family Proteaceae; genus Hakea; species Hakea prostrata. The sequence goes on from NC_142604.1 coordinate 52,612,030, forward strand.
CCACCAATGTTTCCCCAATTAGAGATTCCCATGGCCTATCAAAACTCTCTCTCAAGCCCAAAACCCTGAAAGTCCCCAAAACTGGAAAGATCTAAAATTTCATACTTCCCATCCTCCTTGGTTTACATCAATTGGTGTCAAAGCCATGGATAGGGTGATCAATATCACCCCCAATGAAGACTATTGCAACTATGGACCCTCCTTGAACATTCTTGTGAAGATCCTTATGTCTGAAGTTGAAGATGAAGATTGGAAAAGGAGCAGCCTTTTCCATACATGATTATGGGTTTGTAAGTTAGTGAGAGCCATTATCGACATTGGTTGTAGCACAATTGTTATCTCTGCAGCCATTGGACAGAAGGCTAAGTTACCACTAGAAGGACATCCAAACCCTTGCACAGTTGGGCTCCCCAACCGTGAAATTGTTGAGGTAGGGTTTAGGTGTTTGGTCTTTTAGTTTGCAGTCTGATGTTAATGAAGTCTGTTGTGATATAGTTCCTATGGGTGTATCTGATGTAATTTTGGGTAGACCTTCGTTAGATGATAATGATGTACCAATCCATGTGTGGGAGAATACTTGTATGTTTAGGCACAAGGGGGGAAACATTGAATTTCTTCCCTTGAATATGCAGGAGGAAGATAGGAAAAGAGTGAGAAAGAGTTCTGTTCCAAAAGAGTCTAGTTCCCAACCCCAAACCATAGTGAATCCCACCAAGAAGTTTGATGATCTTCAAGAAGAACCTGGTGTAATTCTGGCACTAGTTACCAAAGCAGAGCCTCCTCAACAAGAAGAAAAGCCTCCACCTCAGATCCAAGAACTCCTCACCGAATTCTCAGACATTGTACCAGAAGATCTCCCTTGTGAGCTACCTCCACCATGATATATTTAGAATGCCATAGATCTTGTGCTTGGAGCTTCCCTACCCAATATTCCAGTCTATAGGATGAGCCCAGCAAAACATGAAGAATTATAGAGACAAGTAGAAGAGTTTCTCAAGAAGGGTTGTATCAAAGACTTTTGAGACCTTGTTCCATGCCAGCTTTGTGAACTCCAAAGAAAGAAGTGGAGAATGTGTGTTGACAGCAGGGTTGACTGGAGTTTCCATCTTCTTAAAATTAAATCTCAAAAGTGTGTATCACCAAATTCAGATCAGACCAGGCGATGAGTGGAAGATTGTTTTTAAAACAAGAGGATGATTGTCCGAATGGAAGGTTATGCCTTTTCGGCTCACCAATGCCGACAGCACTTTAATGCGAGTGGTGTCTTAGGTACTAAAACCTTTTCTGGGGAAGTTCTTAGTTGCTTATTTTGATGATATCTTGGTGTGTAGTAATGATCCAGAAGAACATGTAGTGTATTTGAGATTAATCCTAGAGATCCTATGGAAGGAGCAACTGTACCTAAACTTGAAGAAATGCACTTTTATGATGCCCAAAGTAGTCTTCCTTGGATTCATAATATCACCAAGGAAGTTGAAGTAGACCAGGAAGGTTCATTCACTTCTATGTATAGAAGAATGGCCTCTTCCAGGAGCATCACCATTGTTTAGAGTTCAATGGCCTTGTGTTCTTCTACTGGAGGTTCATTATAGATTTTAGTACTGTTATGGCTACCCTTATTGACTGTACAAAAACCTCCAAGGGTAAGTTCCAATGTACTCTAGTAGCCACCAGAGCCTTCAACACCATCAATAAAAAGATGACAGGCCCCTGTTTTGAAGCTATCAGATTTCAGCCCAGTGTTGTCACTCATGCCTCTCACATCGAGATTGGAGGAGTTCTTATGCAGCAAGGTCACCCTATAGCTTTCCATAGTGAGAAGCTAAATGAAACCAAGTTTAGGTATTCCACATATGATCTAGAATTATATGTAGTTGTACAAATCTTGAAGCACTGACAGCACTACTTAGTTGGAAGGGAATTTGTGCTCTAGTCTGATGATGAAGCCCCATAGCATTTCCATACACAAAGCACCATCAACAATAAGCATGCAAAGTGGGTAGGCTATCTATAGGCCACAGGGATTCACTTTCAACCTACAACATAAAGCAGGGAAGGAGAATAAAGTTGCAGATGCCATCAGCAGAAAAGTATTGAAGATGACAATCTCTGGGATTCAACAAATCATTCAGAAATATCCATGAGACAGAGACTTCGGCATCATCTATGCAGAGATAACGTAAGGAGGGCAACACCCCCAATACTCTACACATGAAGCATTTCTGTTCTGCAGGACCCTGATCTGCATCCCAAATAGCTCTCTTCAACAACATCTCATCAGAGAGTTATATGGAGGACTCAGTGGACACTTTGGAGTTGTGAATATTGTTGCCCAAGTGATTGAAAGGTACTATTGGCCCTGTATGCATGGAGATGTCACCATGGTCATCAGCAGATATCGGATATGCTTGCTTGCTAAAAGAAATCTGTAGAATACTGGTGTCTGCTCCCCTTTGCGCATACCCCATCCCCTTGAAAGATCTCAGTATGGACTTTGTTCTTGGGTTATCTCTTGCCCAAGGAAAGTTTGTTTCTAGATTTGTGGTGGTGGACCGGTTTACCAAGATGGTCCACTTCATCGCGTGCCAGTGGACTTATGATGCCAAACACAAAGCTAAATTGTTCTTCAGGGAAATAGTTTGGATCTATGGGTTACCCAATACCATTATATTGGATAGAGACGTCAAATTCACGAGCTACATTTGGAAGACCTTTGGTGACCAACACGAAGTTATTATTTTCAGCAACAGTCCATCCCCAGACAGATGTTCAGAGGAAGTGGTAAATAGGATACTCGGAAACCTATTGTTGAGTCTTGTTAGAGATTATGAGATGACCTGGCCATGATCTTAGACATTGCAAGAGTTCGCCTACAACAGTTCAGACAATCGAACTACGAGGAGGACACCTTTTGAAGCCCTACTAGGTATCCAATCTCAGAGGCCCATTGATCTTGCACCCTTGCCAGTTGAAACCAGGGTAAACATAGAAGTAGATGAGTTCCTATGGCACATCACTGAAGTACATGCAGATGTCAGAAGAAAGATAGCCCTCAACACATAGATATACAAGGTCCAAGCAGATCAACAAAGGAGGGCTATGGAATTTAAGCTAGGAGACATGGTAATGGTCCGCATCCATCAAGAGAGGTCCAGCGGGAGTAAATACCAAGCTCCACCCAAAGAGGATTGGACCTTACAGGTACTCACATGTGTGGGGCCCAATGGCTACGTCTTGGACTTGCCTCCCAACATGGGTATAAAAGATACCTTTAATGTAGCGGACTTATATCTATACATTGTGCACCATTCAGATGGAGGAGACACTGAGCATATCCTATGACTACCCAACCTTCCCCTCCATAACAAAAATTTATTAACCAAGTACTATTCATGCTCAAAACTACATGCAAAGGGCTTGGATACCATGTGTTCTTACTTAAGTGGAAGGGCAAGCCCATTAGTGAGAGCACATGGATTCATGTAGATGAATTTGAAAAGATCGATCCTGATTTATACGAGAGATACATGGCCTTCACCCATTCATCAGAGATGAATGTTTCCAAGCTAGGGAGAATTGATGTGAACAACAAAAAGGGTCTAGTAGAAGCTGTAAGAGGGCCTAGCGCCGGTAGGCCTGTGCGCACCCCCTTAGGGTTTAGTTTTGTCTTTTAAAGTCTTATTTTCTTTCATTAAATTGAGTGTTTTAGTTGGGTTTCTAATCTGATTACATAATCCAATTAGTTCAGTTAGAGTTGTCTAGTCTGGTAAGGAGTCCAAGTCTAAGTCAGGTCTCTTTGAAGTTTATTTTAGAGCTTTTTATAGGTTGCACTCTATGGGGGTTAAACTTTGGGTACCTCACTATAGTGGCCTAAATTACATGACACTCACTTGCAAAATTACAAGTTCCACGCTGTTACACTTTCATCCAAGATTTTGTTAAGTACATGTCAAATGACCATATTGCCCTCATTGGAGTACAATGACGTAATTACCTCCGTTTAATATCCTCCCTTACCCAACCCTTAGGTGAGTTAAGGGAGCATCTTCTACCCTACACCTTGCTGGAAACTGCCCACGACCACTACCAGAAACCACCGACCCCCTCCCCCTGCCCATGACCACAGCCCCCACCTTCCCTGGTCGGATATCACCCCCCTTCTCTCTCTCTCTCTCTCTCTCTCTCTTATTTTTCTTGGAAAATATCCGTAGTTACCTTATCAAGCTCTTTGATGAAGTATGCTTTGTTCTTTGCATCCTGCCAAAGTCTAAGAAACAAATGCAAAACCATTTTTAGTAGACCGAACTCGAGGAATAACGTATAAGAGAAAAATATACATATCTAGAATTCTAAAATCGAACAATAACTCATGAATCAGGATCCGAAACCGTAAAATATAATAGATTATGGTTGATTTGAGATTTATGGGTTAGATAGAGAAGTGTTAGACAAGAATAAACCATGTTAGAATTTTCAGTAAATCACACGACTCATTTATCAGAATCTTAAGGTCTAGAAATGAGATAAGAATATAGTTATATAGCCATGATCGAAGGTGAACGTAAAATCCAAATGGAGAACTAGAAGAGATAAATAAACTCACTGACCTGCCATATAAACTGAAGCGATTATTGCAAACATCAAGAACAATAGAGCCGAAAGCCAAGATCGCACAATCAAGCTAGATAGCCAGTTACTCGATCCACGACTCTGTATCTTCTAATTCAGCTGACTAGGGGAATTAACAGATCTTCACGCAGTCAATTCGGACAGCATTTAAATGCCTTAAAAAATGAAATTTGAACAAGATCTCCCTCACTGGGATCTCTTGAGATTTCTTAAGATTAATTTTGATTTCTTTGAATTTGAATCTCATATGGATATAGTAGGAAAGAGCATAGAACAAAATTCCATTGAAACTTGCGAAATTTCCACCGAAATTTCCCATTTTGGAAAATGCGAAACGAAACTCATGAGGACCGAAAAAAAGTCCTCAGTTTCGATCGAAATTGTCGAAATTTTGTCAAAACTTGTCGAAACCTCGAAACCTGTCGAAACTTGGTTCAACCCAGTTGGGCCAGCTGGTTCATGAGGAAAAAAAATTCCCAAATTTCGTGGGAAACTTGGGAAATTTCGTGGAAACTTGGGAAATTTCGTGGAAACTTGAGAAATTTTGTGGAAACTTGAGACTTTTTCCTGTAAATTTTGTAGCTTTCCCAAATTTTCAATTTTTTTGTTTATTTCATGTTTCCCCAAATACCCACAACAAATACCCCCTCCATCAGGACTTCTCTATTCAAAGTGCATATTCCCTCAGGTTGGTTATCTTAAGCATATTGATGACTAGACTCATAAAGTTAGTTGTCGATTAACTTGACAACCATAGGCATAAAATGTCATGGGATGTCTATGTTCGTTGGTTGGAGGAGAGGATGTTACAAGCATAGTACTACTTAGCTCACAGGATGAATCCACTCTTGGCACTCCTCTTAACACTAAGTTGTATTTTCCTTTTATTGTCAACTATTTTGAAGTTAAAATTATATATTGAACGTTATGTGCTTAAATTGTTAACTTTATAATGTACTTTTTGGACAACTCTACATTGATGTTATGTACATTGACATATCTAAATTGATTTTTTTAGCAAAATACAACAAATGTATTCTTTGTACTCTAATTAGCTTAAATACAGAATCCCACCCCAAAATACTCTCTAAAACCTGTCGAAACTTGTACGGAAAAGTCCTTGGTTTCCTCAAAATTTCCCAAGTTTCCACCTAAGTTTCCCATTTTCACCCGATTGAAACTTGAGTTTCCCTCGAATTTTTTATCATGGGAAAGAGTGACGAAGGTGGGTGTTTCGAAGAGGAAGTTTTAAATTCTTTACATTCCATTGATGGGTGGATCAACAATGTCATGGAACTTTAGGATTTATGCTAGAGTAAGGTGATTCTTGGCTGGGGAAGGTGGGGGCAGTGGTTGTGGGTGGGGTGGTTTCCAGCAGCGGTGGTGGGCAATTTCTGGCAAGATGTAGGTAGAAGATGGGTGAAGGGATTCTCCCTACACCCACCTAAGGGTTGGGTATGGAAGGGTATTAAATGGGGGTAGTTAGGTCAGTGTACTCTACTAAGGGTAAGATGACCATTTGACATTTGACTTAACAAAATCTTTGGATGAAAGTCTAGTAGTGTGCAACTTGTAATTTTGCGAGTGAGTGCCATGTAATTTAGGCCACTATAGTGAGGTACCCAAAGTTTCACCCCCATTATAGTGTGCAACCTCTAAAAAACTCTTTTTTTATTTGGAGTCTTGTAATATATATTCTCATGCCTATTACAGAATAAATCAGTTTTTGGTGAACAAAATTATTGAGAGTATTGCAGCCTAGGAGTTATTGGCAGGGTTCCTTTGAGGGGGACCCTATGGTTGTCTATGTTTCCATTCTTCAAGCTATCAAGTTCAGTTCTGCAATTCTAGCAAGCATCTTCAACCTTCAAGCGACAATTCCAGCAAGCTTCTTCAACCCTTAACCAGTAAATACCAACCTCAGATCTCTCCCAGGTAAGCCCAGCATCTTCCCAATCCGTTGCAGCTTTTCCATCCCCTATTCTGCTCTTGCACAACCCAGTAATGCCCTCCCCCAGCAATCGCAGGCCTTCTAGCCCCCTCCGCTACCTAGCGTAGCCCTATAAGACCCCTCCCCACACTCCTATGACCCTCAACCAATTCCCCAACCTCCCCTGCCACTGTGTTACCCCTATAACCCTCCCCCTATCTCTTGGCCTTCCTGTTTCTTGTGGCAGACCAGAAAAGCAAGAAAATCAGGAGAAAAAGAAATAAGAAAAAGAAAGAACGACAGAAGAAGATCAAAAAAGAAGAGGGAAAAGAAAGAAAAAAAACAAGAAAGAAAGAAAGAAAGAAAGAAAGAAAGAAAGAAAGAAAGAAAGAAGATCTGGGGAGATTAGAAAGATCAACCCAAGAATTCCACATTCAACCAACCTTGCAAATGCTTCCTTTTCACTCATAAAGTTTTTGAAAGAGCCTTAATTTTTTTGATCTCTTAGACCTCCAAAACCTCCCATGTTAGAGATTCCCATGTGTTGAGAAACAATGATTTTGGTAGAATGGCTTAAATTGATCAGTGTGATCTCAAGCCCTTTATTTACTATAAAGTGGACATAACACTATTACAAGAATACCCTTACTTGGGTAACAAGAAATAGAAACTTACATGAACAAAAAACCTAATGGAGTTGAACTCCTAGTAGAACTCAACCAACACTCCCCCTCAAGTTGAGGTATAGGTATTAGTCATGCCCAACTTGCCTACAATAGGAAATAAATCTCCTTCCTTCAAATCCTTAGTGAAAATATCTGCCACTTGGTTTCCAGACCTCACAAAAGGCATGCAGATGAGCCCTTGTTCTAGCTTTCATTTGACAAAAAACCTGTCAATTTCAATGTGCTTAGTTCGATCATGTTGCACAGGATTATTGGCAATACTAATAGTAGCCTTGTTGTCACAATATGACATTTTAGGGTTTGGAACTTGGATTCGAATGTCTTCTAGCAAGCCTTTCAACCATAATAGCTCACAAACTCCACGAACCATAGCTTTATATTCAGCTTCGTTACTGGATAAAGTTACCACATTCTGTTTCTTACTTCTCCAAGTAATTAGATTACCTCCAACAAAGGTATAGTAACCTGAAATTGACTTCCTTTTCCAGGAGTTCCTTTCAAATACTGCAGTATTTTGCTAACAACTTTCATATGAGCTAAATATGGATCATGCATGAATTGGCTCACCATCCCCATGGCATAAGCGATGTCTTACTTGGTGTGTTTAAGTAAATAAGCTTTCCCTACCACCAGCCTTTGGTATCTTCCTTTGTCCACTGGTTCTTCCTTTTTTCCCTTAAGTTTAGCTCCAGCTTCAATAGGGGTATCAACTGCTTTACACCCTCAACATTCCCACTTCTAATAATAAATCTAAGACATACTTTCTTTAGGATAGGAATATACACTTCTTTGATCGAGCCACTTTAATCCCTATACACTTCTTTGATCGAGCCACCTTAATCCCTAAGAAGTATTATAACTTCCCTAGATCTTTAATCTCGAGCTCTCTGCTAAGAAAGTCCTTTAACCTTTGAATTTCTTCACCATTATTCTTTGTGATGACAATATCGTCTACATAATCAATGAGAAGTGTGATATTAGTACCTGACTTCTTGACAAATAGTGTATGATCAACATTGCTTTGCTTGTACCCAATAGAGGTCATTGCCTTCAGGAGGCGTCCAAACTAGCATATAGGAGACTGTTTTAGCCCATAGATTGATCTCTTCAACCGACAAACTTTCCCTACAGTATTATCATCAGGGAAACCATGTGGGATTTCCATATAGACTTCTTCCCCTAATTTCGTATGTAAGAAGGTATTCTTTACGTCTAGTTGGAGCAAGTTCCAGTCTTTGGTCACAGCTACAGACAATAGAACTCTGACATATTTTAGTTTTGCAACAAGGGCAAAAGTCTCCTGATAATCAATCCCATAGGTATGGGTAAACCCCTTTGCAACTAGTATAGCCTTCAACCTGTTGACTGATCTATCCATATTTTGTTTAACCACAAACACCCATTTGTAACCCATGGTTTTTTTTCCTAGAGGAAGTGTAACCAGCTCCCAAGTATCATTTATCTTCATTGCCTACATTTCCTCTACCATAACTGCCTTCCATCTCTGATCAACATAGGTTTCCTGCCAACTTTTAGGAACATATATAGATGATAGAGATGACATAAAAGCACGGTAAGAGTCAGACAAATAGTCATAAGAAACATATTTAGTTATGTGATGCTGAGTTCAAGATCTGACTCATTTTCTAATAGTAATAGGAAGATTAGAAGAAGATACTCAGGGAGAACAGTAGAATCTTATTCTGGAGCAGGAGACTGAAGTGATAACGTGTCACCTTTCTCCACCTGCTTTGGCCAGTTGTAATTCTTCCTCTGATAAGTCCGCACCTCCTTATTCTGGTCAATCTTGTTTTGAAGGACATCAATAGTGTGCTTCACAGGAGTGGTTTCTCCCTGATCAGGTTCTTCACATGGTTCAGAAAACGGAGGGGGAGAATTAGAGTCCTTAGGTATACTGGCCGAAGTCTCCCCTTGGTTTGGAGACACTTCTTGAACTCCTAAGTTGTGTTGTGGTGGTGTGATAGAATGGTCTAGAGTTGGAAAGAACACCTCTCCTCTAGGACTCTCCCCCTGGAGAGGTGTATAGTAACGACAAGACTCATTAAAAATTACATCCATGGAGATAACGGTTTTCGGGAAGGAGGATGATAACATTCGTACCACTTGGTGAGGTGTATAGTAAGGGCAAGACTCATTAAAAATTACATCCATGGAGACAACGGTTTTTCGGGAAGGATGATAACATTCGTAACCTTTCGAGTCGTAGAATACCCCATAAAAATGCATCGTAGGTCGCGAGGAGCTAACTTACTTTGGTGGGCTGTGATTCTGGTATAACACACATCCAAAAACCTTTGGCAGAATTACAAAAGAAGAGGCTTCCTAGAGAAGCTCATTAGGACATTTAAAACCAAGTGTCTTATTAGGCATCTTATTCATAAGGTAGGAGGCGGTGAGTATAGCTGCACTCCATTATTGGTCAGGGATATTCTTAGCAATCATAAGTGAACGGGGCTATCTTTAAAAGATGCTGATTTTTCCTTTCGGCTACCCCATTTTGGGCAGTAATATCAACACAACTGGTCTGGTGTATTATACCAGAGTCAGAGAAATATCTCTGAAATTCACCATCAATATACTCTGTGCCATTGTCACTGCGAAGGATCTTCACAGTGGCATTGAATTAAGTTTCAATCATATTATGAAAATTATGAAAACATAAAATAACCTCATTTTTTTTTGTTTTAGATGATAAATCCATGTAGAACGAGAGTGACAATTAATAAAAGTCACAAAGTACCTATGGCCAGTAATAGATACACGGCAACAGGGGCCCCGCACATCAGTATGAATTAGTACAAAAGGAATAGATTTTCTATTATGAAGAGAAGGTAAATAAGTAGAACGAGCATGCGTCGTAAAAATGTAGGTTTCACAAAAAAATTCATCATTTTTACCGGAAGAAACTAAATCAGGAAATACTTTCTTAAGAGTTCCTGGAGGGGGGTGACCTAGCCTACGGTGCCACTGATGAGTCTGATATTACCGAATGGACCTGATTAGAAGTTGCAGTCAGAGCAGAAGTAGATCCTCCAATTGGCTCCAATAGATAAAGTCCATTATCTAGTTTACCATGTCCAATCTCCTTCCCCGTTATCAGATCTTGGCAGACACAGTAAGATGGGAAAAAATCACTTTACAATTCAAGTCATGTGTGAGACTACTGATAGAGAGCAAGTTAGTAGAGAAAGAGGGAACGTGTAAAACTTTAGACAAAGAAAGTGATGGAGAATGCTAAATGGTCCCTTTTCTAGCAATGGAAGAATAAGAGCTATCAACAATTTCAACTTCATATTTTTCGGAAGTTGGAGCATAACGTAAGAAAAAGGAGGATGAACCTGTCATATGATACGTGGCTCTTGTATTAATGATCCATGGAGTAGAAACTGAAAAAATATGGAAGCCTGTAAAAGTTTTACCTGAAGTATCAAGGTAGGAGTTGGTGTGAATAGTGGAGTAAGCAGTAGTAGAGATTGTACCGGCAGTAGAAGACTACAGAATACGTTGCAGAGTAGCTAACTCTTCCTGTGAAAAACCAAGTAGAGGGTGTTGTGGGAACTGTCTCAGAAAGATTAGCCTTTGGTTTTCCCCTTCTTTGTGCCTTTTTTTGCTCAAAATTAGTAGATTTCCCATGGGGCTTCCAACAATTGGCCATGGTATGATATGGTTTGTGACAGTGCTCACACTTGACAATCTCCTTAGCCAAATCAGATTTAGTGCTAACAGACTGTAAGGCAAGTTTCTCCACAATAGGAGCATGAAGCATGGCTAATCGATGACTTTCCTTATATTGAATAAGGGCATAAGATTGTTCTAGTGTAGGAAAGGGAGAACGATTTGGTACTTGCACTCTAATTTGATCATATTTCACATTCAAACTTGCCAAGAAGTCATATACCCAAATCTTATTAACATGCTTCCTATAAGTAGCCACATCATCTGGATTAGTGGGGTGATAATCCCCATAATGATTAAACTTCTGCCAAAGAGATCACAACTTAGCATAATATTGGGCCACATTTAGTTCCTTTTGGGTAGTCTCATGATGCTTCTTCCGTAGCTCATAACTATGTGCATCATTCCCCTTCTGTCCATATGTTTCAATCGTAGCCTTTTAGATTTGGGCTGCAGTATCAAGTAATAGGTATCCACGAGCAATATTTGGATTCATGGAATTCAAAAGGAATGACATAATAAGAGAGTCATTCAAGATCCATTTATCCTGTGAAACACCTGTGGTGGTAGGTTTGATAGTGGTGCTCGTAATGTGTCCAACAAGTCCTCTTCTAGCAATGGTTAGGTAAGCAGAGCGAGACTAGATCAAATAATTTGTTACATCAAATTGTATCGAAAGAGGATGAAGAGTGGGGTAATGTTCGGAGCCAATGGAAGCAATAATACCATTAGTAGTTGCCATGTCCCCCCCCCCCCCCCCCAAAAGAGGCCCATGAAGTTATGGGAAATTACAAATAAACCCCTGAAAAAATTGTGAATTTTCAAATAGGTCCCTAAAAATATGCAAATTCACAAATAGGTCCCTAGAAATATGAGAATTCACAAAAGAGCCCTACCTAAACATACCCCTGTAATATGGGTAATCACAAATAAACCCATTAAAATATGCTAATTCACAAAAGAGCCCCCTGAAAATCAGTTTTTTTCTTTTTCTTCTTCCACTGGTTCAAAAAGGATTTCATATCACTGGTTCGAAAGTGAACCCAAAGATAGAAAAAACAAAGGTGATAGGAGAAAAAACAGGATAAAGCATGGCGGAAGGTGGGTCGATGGATAAATCTGATTCAAAAAAAAGAAAAACAGAGTGAATTCAAGGCTGCGATGGGTGTTGCAGGTCAAGGCAATTGTGGCTACAGGTTAATCTCATGTCTGTGATGGTGGAGTAGCAACAGCAGGTCTGTCAATGGTAGAGTAGCAGTGGTAAGTTTGCGATGCAGAATCGAGAGAGACTCGATGAGTTTCTCTTCTCTTTTTTTTTTTCTCCTCTCCAACAGCGGCAAGTTTTGCGATGCAGAATCAAGAGAGACTTGATGAGTTTCTCTTCTTTTCTTTTTTTTTTTTCTTTCTTTCTTTCCACAGTCGATGGGGTTTGTGTTCCTTGATCTTCCCTAATTGAACTTTGGCTCTGATGCCATGTTGAGAAACAGTGATTTTGGTAGAATGGCTTAAATTGATCAGTGTGATCTCAAGCCCTTTATTTATAATAAAGTGGACATAACACTATTACATGAATACCTTTACTTGGGTAACAAGAAATAGAAACTTACATGAACAAAAAACCTAATAGAGTTGAACTCATAGTATAACACAACAGACACCATGGCCTGTCAAAACCATCCCATTCAAACCCATAATCCTACAAGTGCCCAAAACTGTATATATATGAAATTCCATACATCCCATCCTCCTTGGTTTACATCACTTTGTTTCTCATTAGTTAAAGAGACTAGGAGGTTTTGACACTTGAATTGCTGTAAAGGTCCAATTGTAAAATCATGTGTTGGACAGAACAAAGATGACATAGTTGAGGATAGCAAAAATATGTGACTAGAGCCTTAGGACATGTTGGATCACATTAGGGATCTAGTTTCATACTGTTTCCTATTTAGTTCCTTGCGTAATGGGGATGAGTTGCATCTGGGGTTGGTTGAGATTCCAAATGCATTGAGATGAGGAAAGGCTTTGTAAACAAGCGTAGTGGAGTTTTTGGTTGTCGCAGAAACAAAGAAAAGTTGAGAAGGGAAGACAGGAATGAGCAACTTGGTGTAGCTTCATCATGTACTAGGCTGCTACGTGTGGAGCCACCAAATTAGGGTTAGATTCCATTCAGATAGATTTGAATGTGAACCGATTATTGTTTTTATAACTGATGCATAGCCTCATCTTGAACCATGTGAACCATGGTAAGGAATATAAGGTTGGGCCTCTTGAAATTTAAGTTTATTGAGATTTGCTGTGAATGAATTGATTTGGCCCATTTGGGCCAAACTCATTGTCTTTCATGAAGTCCTAAGAATTGGGAGAGGTGGTGTTCTGGTTTGAAGATGGAGAGACAGGGGCATGGAGAGAGGCTCTTTGCATTGAATGTGAGTCGAGCTTTGCTTGTGAGAGACTTAGCTAATTGTGAGTAAATCAACAATATGGATGTTTTCGTTGGGTGCTGAGCTGCACTTGATAATCACAAGAAATATGGAACATATTATGTTGCAACCATGTACTTGAAAGGGTTCTCGAGGTAGCAAGAATCATGATTGTCAAGGCAGCAAGGTGACCAAAGCAGTTGGGGCTCCGCCTAGGCGATTAAGAGACAAAACGGCGCCTAGGCGGCAATAAGGCAACCAAAGTGTAATTTAAGAATTTCTATTATAAGCTAAACAAGCATTCAAGAATCACATTCATCCAAAAAACAAACAAACATCCAAGACTCATAATTATGAAAAAAATCCAATAAAGAACACGAACATAAGTTCATCTCATCAAGCATCATAAAAATATAGTGATCCATAAGATGGAGCAAAGTCTTATTATAATGCCTTCTTTCTTTATATAGGGAATTTCCAGTCCACCCCTTTGAGTTAACATAGAAATTCATAAGGTGTGGTCTGATTGATAAATTGGATAACTTAAGAGGTGGCATTAATTTTAGGGGGCATTATTTGACCAAATTGTTTTTCACCCGACTTTTTCTAAATAAACAAATAATTTTCAAATCCAAATCAGGATTGATATGTTAGTTTTTTACCACTTTTTTTTTTGATCTAATACGATAAATTAATAGATCACATTATTCCAATTTCCAAGTCATTATCCATTTAATGATTCATTGATTCTCGTTTCCGAAATAATTAACTATTAAGTTTGTATGTGGATTTGTATAATAAATTTTTTTTAAAAAAAGAAAGAAAAGAATATTATATACAAAATATAAAAAAAGTGACCGCTTTGGCATCTAGGCAGCAATAAGGCGCATGAGGTGACAAAGTGGTAGCAATTAAGGTGATAAAAGGGCTGAAAAACTGCATGTTAACAAAGCGGTGGCAATAAGGCGGTTGAAAACGGCCTTAGCGCCTAGGTGGAGGCTTTGAAAACCATGGCAGGAATGCATCTGATCCCAGATGAAGAGAAAAAAATTGCTTGAAGATGGTGACTAGGTTGAAGATGTTCGTAGTGGGTACAGGTGAATGATTTGCCAACAATAATGAATGCCTTTCTGATTGCTTCATTTTCCTTTAAGCTGTTGAAGCTCAAGATCGCTTGCTAGGTCCCTTTGTGTCTGCTTCTTTTTTCCTCCACACCCTCTCTCATTAAAGAAGGCAGGTTAAGAATTCCAAAGTCAATCTGTAAAATTTACTTGCAGATTTGGGGAAAATATTTCCAAGAGCCTTTTCCTTTAAAGAGGGGTCTCACGTAAATTTTATTGCAGGAAAATTTTCCAAATAACAACGAAAGGGTGGAAAAATCAAAATTTATGGTAAATTCTGTTTTATTGACTATATTCTGTCAAAAAAACCAGTATTGCTTTGATCTTTTTGGTGTAAATTTTAAGTGGAAAATTTTCCATAGTTTTTCACTTCAGAAAAAACTCTACTCATTAAAAAATGTTCATATGTTCTTTTTTTTTTTTGGGGAATAAATATTAACAAACATTTCATTGTATAACATTTTACATTTATGAAGTGAAATTTACTTTGGAGAAATTTTCCATTGAAATAAGCAAAGCCTTGGGGGAAATTGCGATTTCACGACCCAACCAGATAAACGTATTGGCCCAAGTAATTTGACTATTTGGCATGGTGAAGAGATTTCCTGAAGTTTCTGTTGTAATATACTTTTTTTTGGATGAATAAATAATATATTAAAGAGAATGGAACCAACGGGGGTTGGTCCAAGTGGTAAGCAGCTTGGTCTGCTTAAGCAAGGTTCCGGTATCGAAACCTTGTGGACGTAAAAAATCCCCGCTGGGAGACTCACCCACCACAGCCAAGTGTGCGACCCGGGTCGAACACTGGATTAGTCAGGAAACCGGGGTTAGCAACCAAAAAAAAAAAGAGAACGGAACATACAGGAATGGTCTTTAGGAAGAAGACCGGAAAGAAAGGTTAAGGCCCCAGGAGACAACAATAAGCCTGTTCCTTGGGGTATCAACAATCAGGGGATGGGGAGTAGCTACAAGTCTAGTAGAAACATCAAAATAGATGGCATTCCAAATCATGTCTTTCAAGCGAGATTTGGAGGTCCATCTCCGAAGGTTACGCTTCCACCAAAGATGATGGACAGCGGCACAAAACACGAGTTTACCAAACCGATCGCAAATAGAAGAGCCAGGGAAATTTCTCAAGATCCAAGACCACTCACTAGCAAAGCCAAAAGATCACCTCGAACGGGGCCAAATATAGGGAATGGCTTTTTCCCAGATGGATTTGGAAAAAGGGCAATAAAAGAAAAGGTGACCAAGGTCCTCCGAACCATTCCAACAAACGATACAGCCTGGGTTAATAGGGATATGGCGGCCAATAAGGAAGGATTGGGTGGGGAGGGCATGGTGAAGGGCCCTCCAAAGGGTAAAGGAGTGTCGCGGGATGTGTCTTTTAAACCGAACCAAGGGAGGCTAGGGGGTTAGGGTTATGGGAACGGAGAAGGTTCCAAGCTGAGGAGGTGGAAAAGGTTTTGGTAGGGGATGGGAGCCAGATGGTAGTGTCACTAGGGGAGTCAGAAATTGTGGGAAGGGAGTCCCAAACTTGTGTGAGAGAGGGGAGGGGAGAAGGGGTCCAAGAGCCATTGGAAATGAAGGTGGACAAGGGGGTGGTTTTGGGGATACATGAGTTATAGACAGTATGGGGTAGAAAAGGGAAAAGAGAATGCCCATCGGATGCCACGGGTTTAGCCAGAAGGAGGTAGAGGAGCCAGTGGAGACATAAATAGAGATAGCGGAGAGAGCACGGTGGCGAAGCAAAAGGATTTTCCTCCAGATCCAAAAGGGATTGGGGGGCACGGGATCGTCCAGAGGGAATCTGAACGGAGAAGGAAGGAATAAACCCAAGAAACCCAAATGGGGCCTTACTTTGAGGCAATCTTCCAGATAAGCTTGAGAAGGCAAGCCAAGTTAACATCGGAGATCTGACGAATACCAAGGCCACCTTTAGAGATTGGGTAACAAACAGTCGACCATCTAATAGGGTGGATGAAGCGGGAAGCTTCACGCCCATTCTAGAGGAAGGCAGAGAACAAAGACTCCATGGCATGGACAATGGATTTCGGGATGGAAAAGATTCCACACCAATAGAGGTAGGAGGATTGAAGGACGGAGCGAATGAGCTTGCCTTTCTAAAGTTGAAGCTTCTTTCGAATGTGGTCAAGCATAGGGAGGCAATGATGGCGAGTGAGCCTACCAGGAATGAGAGGGAGACCGAGGTAGGTGACAGGAAAGGAACCAGGCTTGAACCCTGAGAGCTGAAGGAGAGAAGCTTTCACCAGATCAGAAACTCCCGAGAGGAAGATGGTGGATTTATCAAGATTGACCCGGAGCCTGGAGAGAGATTCGAAGAGCAAAAGGGCTGAGAGGATGGAAGAAATGGACCGATAATCAGCTTTGGATAAAATCATAAGTTCATCAGTGAAAGCAAGGTGGTTGAGATTTAGGGATTTACATTTGGGGATGGGCGAAATGAGGAACTGATCTGTGTTGGACTAGAGGAGGCAAGAGAGGGCCTTCAAAGCCAAGGAGAAGAGATAAGGGGATAGGTGGCAACCTTGGCGGATACCAACACGAGAAGAGAAGAAACCAACTAGGGATCCATTAGTGATAATGGAGAAACGGGGGGGGGGGGTTGGAAATACAGACCTCAATCCAGTGGACGAAGGGAGGAGGAAAACCAATAAAGTGAAGGACATTGCTAAGAAATTCCCAGCGAATGGAATCAAAAGCTTTATAGAGGTCGACCTTGAGAAAAGAGGCCGGAGAATGAGAGGATCTATTGAAACCACGAACAATTTCCGCATAGAGAAGGATATTGTGCTTAATACTACGGCCCGAGATGAAAGCAGACTAATTCGGGCTCACAAGGGAAGGCATGACCTTCTTGAGCCGATTTGCTTGGACCTTGGCGATGAACTTGTAGAGGGAGATAGGGCGAAAATCAGAGAGAGAAGAAGCTCCATGCTTCTTAGGAATGAGACAGATGAAAGTTTGATTAATGGAGGAGAGCTGTGAAGGATTAAAGAAGAAACTATGGATGGCATGAACAAGATCGTGCTCAAGAAAATCCCAGGAGGCGAGGAAGAATCCCATACTAAAACAATCAGGACCAGGGGCATGACTTGGACTTATGGGAGCGGATGGCTAAAAGGATCTCATAGTGGGAAGGGATAGCACAAAGAGAGGGGAAAGAGGAAGGATCAATGAATTTGTTGAATAGGTTAGGGGGGAGAGGAGAACAGGGAGGGAGGGTAGAAGGGGAGAGAAGATTGGTGGAAAAGGAGATGACCTCTGCCTTGATGCTAGGGGGATCAGAAATCTAGTGAGGAGGGTAGGAATGGAATTGAAGTTGTTGTGAGCTTTGAGAGATCTGTGAAAGTAGGTAGTGTTAGAATCACCAAGATCAAGCCACTTGATTCTAGCTTTCTGGCGGAGACAACTTTCTTCAAGGGAGAGAAGAGAGAAGAGAGAAGAGGTCAGAGGAGAGGGATTTTTCTTGATTGGCAAGGGAGGGGTTGGAAGGGTCACTTTGGAGGAGAGATTGGGTTCTCTAAAGATCCGAGCGACAGGAGGAGACCCTAGAGGAAATGTTACCAAAGGAGGAGGAGTTCTAGGATCGAAGAGCTTCCTAAGTGTTACGGAGCTTACAAGTAAAAGCAATGAGAGGGAGGAAGTGACAGTGGACAAGCTTTGACCAAGCTTCTTGAACAGTGCGGATGAAAGAGGGGCTAGAAGACCACATATCAAAGAATTTGAAGGGCTTAGGACCAAAGGAGGTAGGGGGAAGAGATGGATGAGACAAGGAGAGTGATCAAAGAGACCCGAATTAGGAAAGAAAGCGTGGGAGGTATGAAAGGAGGAGAGCCAGGAGGAATTTGAGAGGCAAAGATCAAGCTTAGAGGCAATTCTAGCGGATCCAGAACGCCGATTATGCCAAGTGAGAGAGTGGCCAGACAAACGGAGATCAGAGATGCCAGAATCCTCAATACAAGAGTTGAAATCCTCAATCGCAGCTGGGTCCAAGTGGGATCCACCCACACGCTCATGAGAATACTGGATAATATTGAAGTCACCACTAAGACCCTAAAGGAGATCAGAGGTAGTGGCAGAGATAGAGCGAATTTCCTCTCAAAGACCAATACGATCAGAGGCTTGGTTGAATTCATAAATGATGGTGAGGAGTAAGGGAGGAGAATTGGGGGAAGATGACATTAAGATGCATGAGCTGGGGGGAGGACCTCAAAAGAGAAACTTGGAGTTTAGAGGGGTCCCAAAGAATCCAAATATGACCATTGATGGAGGGGGAGGAATTAGAGAGAAAGGACCAAGAGGGGGAGATAGACTGAGCAATCCGATGAGCATTATCCATATGGACATGGGTTTCAATGAGAGCACAAAGAGAAACTTTAGTACTCTTAATAGTATTTTTCACTTCAGCTTGTTTTGCAAGGGAGTTGAGCCCCCTAACATTGCAACAAAAAAATTTAGACATTAATACCAAATTGGGGAAGGGCAACCATATTGCTACTGGGGGAGAGGCATAAGGGGTTGGAGAAGGGAGTCTCACATAGGGGGGAGTTGAGGGGAGAAGGAGTTTCAAAAATTTCAGGGTCTATGGTTGAAGCGGATGAGGGGGAGGTAGGTTCAGTCGTTCAGTATTGTCTTGAAGCTTCAGGGGAGCGGGTAGAGGGTGAGGTTTTGGAGAGTGGGAATGGGGAATTGGGCAGCGACATTGGGTTGAGGAGTGAGGAGATGGGCTAGCATAGATAGGCGATTTGGGAAAGGTTTGGTTGATGGCTGGGCTTCCAATAAAGGTTTAAAGAGAGAGAGGAAGGTTTTGGGGGCTAGCTTAAGGGGTTGGGTTGGGAGCCACGGGTTGAAAAGGATGAAGGGCTAGGAGGGGTGGGCTTGGGGCAAGGGCTGGGCTTTGGGCCAAGGATAGAAGTTGGGTTAAGTGGGTTAATGGGCCATAAGAGGGTTTTAGGATGGGCCGACACTGATGAACCGGCAAAGGGTAAAGAAAGGTTTAAAGGGGTGGAGAGGGTTGGAGGCGAAAAACCATTTTGAGGATTTGAGGGAGAAGTGGAGGGGTTTGACGGGATTGGTGCAGTGAGAGCTTGGCTTTCAACAGGGGAGGCGCAGGGTGAAAGGACGCAAAGGTTGCAGAGGTAGGTGAAGATGATTGGGTGCTTGTTTCGTGAGTAACCAGGGAAGTGGAAACATTACCTGTTGCAAAGGAATTAGGCGGTAATCGAGCAAAGTGTCGCTAGCCATCGACGGTATTGGAAGTAGGCAGAGCAGGTTCAGGTAGCAAAGCTGCTGCAGAGACTGTAGAGATCAAACTGTTGTAGGTGGTACGGTTCCTTCCTTCAAGAGACATGCAAGTCGTTGGCGCAGAGATTTTTGAAAATTTTCCTTGTCTCTGATAGGTGAAAGCTATCGACGGTGGATTCTTTGACGGAGAAGAAGACTAAGGCAGAGATACAGTAGTAGCAGGAACTGATACAATATTTTTTTTCTAGGAAATCGATCGTTCGAGCCAGAAAGATACTAGGATTGCCATCAGCGAATAGTCGATCTTTTGAAAGGTCGTCGGGAAGAGGCACCAGGGTGCCATTATAGTGGTGAACAGGAGCATGGGATTTGCAGGTATCCATATCGTGGCCAAGTGACAAACAAGAGCCACATTTAAGGGAAACCCAATCATAAACGATCAACTAGTCATACTTCAAATCATTATTGTCGGAAATGGAGATAGTGGACGAGAGAGGGCTATTAGCAGAGAAGTCAACACACAAACGAGCATATGATAGCTTTTCCATCACGAGAGTTCGAGCATCAATATGCAATGGTTTACCAATAGTAGAGCCAATATGACTTAGACAGTCGTCGTTCCAAAATTCGAGAGGAAGACCAGGGAGACTGATCCACAAGGGAGTGGTGTTGAAGTCGACCTTGTGGAGAGGCGAGGAAGGTGACCAAGGTTTGGTGAAAATATGTGATTTGCCAACAAACCAGGGCGAGCCTTCCAGAGCGCGAATTTGACAATCCAGAGAAGAGAAGTTGAAGAGAAAGAGGCCTGAGTCCAGCAGGTAAGTGTCCATGAGACCTAGAGCTTTCCATTGCTTAGCGAGAGAATTTTTAAGGAAACTGGGGGAGGGGGATAGGGACAAGGAATTGGCCGATAATGACGGATTTCCAATGGAGAATTCCGGAGGCAATGGAGGTAGAGGGGCAATGAGCTAATGGGGTTGAGTTGGTGAGTTTTGGAGGGACGAAGGAGAGGTTAAGGTTTTCAGGAGAAACAGGGTGGTTGGAGAAAAGGGATTTCCAAGATTTTGCAGTAGGTGATGGATCATTTGAGGGTGGAAGGGGAGTAGAAGAGACCAACGGGGAGGGAGGGGGTAATGATAACTGGGTAGACATTTTCAGGTCACTGGAGAATACAGAACATCGCCAGAGGTTGCGTAGACCACACTTGGGTGCTTCTCCTGTTGTAATATACTTGGTCGCAACCATTTCCTCTTTTGGACTCGACACTTAAATCTGTAATGTAATGGCCTTTAAAGTCCGGAAGATTTAATGAAAAGGTTCAAAATTTGGTTTTGTTTCGTTTCAGTATTGTGGTTCTGTTGAGATGACTGAAATCTTAGTGATATTTCGCCAAAATGCTGTACTTTTCTCCCAGGTTTTGTTTGGTTATCTCTTTTGGTTTGAGGACAAATTAGGGTATTAAACTTCATATGGAAACTATATTTTAGCTATTTCAACATTTTTAACTGATCAAATTGCAAACATAATTATTTAAATTGGGGTTTTGGATTTGCACCCTTGATAGGTGCATATAGTTGAATCCTTAAAAAGTATAATTACACATTTACACATTGTTTAGAGGACATAAAGAATAAGAAGTTTAAAGTTTTAAACAAGTAATGAAGTAACTCATTAATGCATATAGTCAATTACTCATAATAATTAAGTACATAATTTTTGAGGACATCATCCCATCATACTCTCCTAAAGTCCTGATATAATTGTTTATTAAAAGTTTGATGGAACATGAGTGGAGTGTTCTTTCAGTACTTGCCATGGGAAATGGAAGACCAAACTATGAAAAAAGTCAAGAAACCCATTGATCTGTTGTGAAACAAGTCATATAATGCTTTTTCTAGCATGCATGGCTGGTGGGTTGTGTAGGAGATGTCATTGACAAAAGTTGATTGGATGTCTCTTTGTGTGGGATCACTTAAATTACCAAGTGTTCCTATATTCCAAATTGAAATGATGAAATTTTTAAAATTTTGACCGTAGTTTTGAACCTTTTTTTTTATTTTATATATTTTGAAGTTGTGTAAATTTGAATCTCGGATGAGATCTCATTGAAATTTTGAATCATGGTTGTGACTAGGGAGAGACACTCGCACTGGGAAATTGTGTGGTGAGATTCCATTGGGTGAGACCCCTTCACTATCTCCCTTCCTCCATCTATATTCATTCAGTTTTACCATAGAGTGGTTCCTAGTTGAGCCACTACTACATAAATAAGGATTGTCTAGATCGACCATGTGCCGAATCTCTGGCTCGATTTTCATTTGAATCCCTTTCATATATATGTCCATGTGTCCCGATTTTCAGCCATTCATCTAGTTTCATGCACTCTCCCTTACTCCATCACAGAACCTGGATTTTGAAGCATTCTTTCCTCACTTGGTCAACTTAAATGGGGCCATAACTTGGCAGGTCAGCAATGGGATGTTTTGGTTCTACATATTTATGCAACTTGGGCCCTAAACAACATGCAATGTGGCAACTTTCTGGACCAATCTGGTTTTAACCAGATGCTGTAATCAGGAAGCCCCTCCCCCAGGGAAGGAAAAAAAGAAAAAAAATGGAAGGCCGAAAGAAGGCCCAAATTTAGCCTGATTCCTGTGGCCCTACAGGGTGGCCATAGTCAATTTTACCAGCCCCTTTTGATTTCCATCAGGCCAGTTAAATGAGGAGTGCAGATGTACTTTTTGTTGAGTTTGAGTCCTTGGTTGTCTAGATATGGCAGAGTCCTTGTCCCAGTTGGAATCCTATTTTCAAGTTGGATTCCTTCTTAAGGTAGGAAGGCAAAGTTTTACTATGGTGGGAGATCTCGCGAGATCTTGGCGCGAGATATTTCGGTTTTTTCATAAACCGAGACGAGATCAAGGGCGAGATCTGCGAGATGGGATATCTTGCTCGAGATCTCGCCATATCTCGCTATATCTCGCCATATCTCGCCCCAAATCTCGCCATATCTCGCTGGAACTCTCAATTTTTACCAAATTTTTTGTAGATTTCAGCCAAAGTTTCACTTGCAACTACTCTTAGCACATCTACAACATCAAAGAAAACTCAATCATCCTCTACTTGTCTTATGAACTTATGCGTTAATGACTTATATAAAACTTCTAACGGTTGTATACTTTTATCATTCTATTCTTGAAAGTTAAGATTGTAATACTCATATGAATGTTATCTTGATGACATTTAAGTTATTTGATGTATTTGATACACATGATTTTCATTTATATGCCTTAAGGTTTTATATTACATGTTATATAACCTTGCATTCTCTAATCCTACAGCATTAATGGTTTTATATTATATGTTATATAACCTTGCATTCTCTAATCCTACAGCATTTCGGTTTCACAATATGGGTAGACTTAGAAATCATACTTAGGGCTATTTTCTCACAAATCCAAGGCCACTAGTGTGTTCAAAAGGCATCAAATAGGCTAAATACCAAGTTTTAGCCTAACTGGGACCCTAAAACCCACCGAGATGGGCTACCGAGTTGACGCCCAAAAAATGGCATATCTCGACCGAGATTTCGCTGAGATGGTCGAGATCTCGGTTTTTCATGGTAGCGAGGTCTCGCTCGAGAGCGAGATCTCCCACCATAACTTTTACAGCTTTTTTTTTTGTTTAGGAGTTCTTAAATATAATTCCTTTTCTAGCTGTCTAGTCCTAGTGTGAGAAGGAATTTTAGTCCAAATAAAATTCCTAGTTGAGTCCTAGTCCAATTAGTCTTATTTATTTTGTTGAGTCCTATTATAATTTTCTGTATTTGTAAAAGGCTATAAATATATCCCACGGCTTTGGTCTTTCAGTTTCTGCAATTTTTAGCTTTCTCCTTCCTCTTCAAGCAGCCATTGAAGATCATCAGTTTTCTGCAATTGTCTACAACAGTCCCTACTAATATCAAGTCCATCCCCAACCCTCCACCCTACCCTAATCCCCTCCCCCTCCCTTATGCAAACACCTCTCCCCTTCTCTCTTACTTGAGGCAATCCCGGCCCCTCCCTCATCCCTACATCCCCTAACCCCCAACTCAATTCCCCTCCCCTTTGAATTGTACCACTCCACTTCCTACAACTATCCTTCAAACATCATCACAGTCCCTATTCCCCCTAACTTCCAAATCCTGCAAGTCATCTTCAGCCAATAAACTCTAGTGGCCCTAAATTCATTCAAACTCCTATATCTCCCTAACCCCTCATCCAAAGCCCAAACCCTTTTAGGATCTTATCTCCCACCACCTTACTACCTTTGACCCCAACCCTAGCCACCCCCATTAAGAGTCCTAGAAAACTTGGAAGCCTAAAACTTAGAAACCCTTACTCGGGAATTAAATCTGAATTTACAAATTCGCTAAGACTGATTCAATTCCTTCATTCTCCCACCTTTTCCAGCCTTGCTGAACCCTAATAAGCATTCCCAATCATTCCCCACTTAGCCCTAGACCCCCCCAAACCTAGCTCCAAGGTTTGGAAGTCAAAGCTCCCTGAGCCTGCACAGCTGCTGTCCATTAAGAAGTAACTGGGATTTGACCTAGAAGAGCAGCGTTAAAACTCTAAATTGCTGTTGGTTTTGGGAATAGACCCTCAAGACTGGCCCTCGATTTGGGGGTTACATTACCAGATTTGAATTCAACTATGAATTCGGCTGCTACAATAAAAAAATAAAATATATATACTTGAAAATTGAAGTAAAAAACAATTGAACTTTCCGAGTTGTCTGATATGCACAAGGATGTATGTGAAAAATGTATTGTCGTACCAAACATGATACTTCAGGATTTTTTTTAGGGGGAAGGGGGGGGTGTAAAACATTAGGAGTCACTGTCAACTAAGTTAAACCTTGATAGGAAAATCTATGGACTGATAGAAACTTATTTGTTACAGTTCCCAATGAAAGAGGTCTCAATTTTGCCAGTGCAGTGGCATGCTCAAGCTCTTGGTCTATTTGCATCGATTATAGCGCCTTTTGGAGGCTTTTTTGCAAGTGGTTTTAAGAGAGCTTTCAAAATCAAGGTGTGTCCTCATTTGATTGTTCAGCTGAATTTAATTGGCACTCAAGAGTGCATGTTGTTGAGTTTTGTTAATTTTGACAACTCTCCTCCACCCTCCTTTAAAATTTGTCTTTTTTTTTGGCAGGATTTTGGTGACAGCATTCCAGGACATGGTGGAATAACTGACAGAATGGATTGCCAGGTGACTGCTCAAGTTTGAACTGATAATCTTGTGTCTTCACCTGACTCCTGCTTAGTTTTGTGAAGATTATCTGGCATCATATTCGTTTGTTTATACGCATTCCTCATCAGATTGCCCCTTTTTCCTTTTGACTTTTTGCTTCTGGACTTTCGTCCCAAGTGCAGATGAATTGGCTGGCAGTGAAAATCTTTTTGGTGTTTAAGAAAGAGAAGATTGGGTTATTGCTTATTGATATAGAGATGAACCAGTTTTTGCGTATTCTGTGTTGCGCAAACTAGATGGCATTACAATATAGGATCACCATTTTCTTGGAAACCTAATTTCTGAATCCATGTTGATTTTTTTAATTGCAAAGGATCAGAGAAGGTTGTGAAAGAATTACTTCTCAGCTGGGAAATTACTTCTGATTGAGTCAACTGTTGTAAGCTTTCAGAGGTAATTACTCAGAATAAGTTGAGTAAGTTGAATCAACTGTTGTAAGCTTTCAGAGGTAATTACTCAGAATAAGTTGAGTAAGTTGAGTTATTGATAGCCCCCAGTGCTGAATTTATAATTTACTCTAGTAGGAAAAGAAATGTAAATACAAGAGTGAATAGAAAACCAATCTACAACTGTAATTGGATATTAAAACAAGGAAGAAAATAAATAAAAGAAGGAATTCAAGACTCCAATACGAAATAGGAGTAGAGTCCTAGTACAAGTAGGAGAGGGATGATCCATCTTGATCTTGATTGAGAGGGACTTTTTTGTCCCTCTATCAAGACTCCCCCCAACTTGGAGCATAGATATTGTTAGAGGTAATGAGTAAATATATATGTGGAGTCCCCATATTGTGGTTTTCTTATTGGGACTACGGTTATTAGTGTCCTAGTCTAAGTGAGTTTCCTATTTAGCTTTAGGTTTAATTAGGAAAGAGTTAAAGAGTTTATTTAGGTATCCTTTTGTAATCTGGTTTTGTTTTGTTATAAATATGTGCTTGTTGATGTGGTGGAACGCGTATTCTATCACCTAGCTTTGTTCTCCAGTTACTCTTCTTCTCCCTCAATCTCTTTTTCTTCTTCTCTCTACCCGATGCTTGTTATTGATCTTGAGATTGTTTACTTGGTATCAGAGCCATGATCTATTGTCCGTTTGAGAGTTGTTTAGGTTTCTAGTTTGTAGAACGGGACTGTAGTTCAATGAAGAAGATGAACTAGAGTTCCCATATAAAAATTTAGCATTGGAAATTTCGTGTTATGATGGTATTAGTTTTCCTTTTTTCTATCCTGTAATTTCAATTAATGTTGTGACATACGATTTTTAGTTTTAGATGCTGAGTTGAAATCGTGAAGAAGGAAAACTTCAGGTTTGAAGGTTGATTCTTTTGGGATTTGTTTCTGCGACATTCCAGGAAGAGGGGGGGGGGGGGAAGGAGTAAGTCAATCTCTGTGAGAGAGAAAGAGATGGAAAGATGAAAAAGGAAGATTGGTTGGTTGTCGGAAGGAAGAAGAGGGCGATCAGGTGTGAGATTGTGGAAAGAAGAAATTGACTTAAAAAAAAAACCCTACTCATGATTAGAGAGAGATTGTGAGGGAAGAAAGGAAAATATTTAAAAGAAAAAAGAAAAGCCATGATTGGGATCGTGGGGAGGAAAAATAAGTCAGTTGATTTGAGATGGAAGAGAGAGAAAGCAAAGGAGACGATCGTTACTTCTACTTGGCTATCAATGGTTGAACTGAAAAGTTAGGTTTGGCATCTATCAACTCTCTGGATTGAAGGAAAATATTCAACAGTAGCAGAGAGAAAAGGGGTTTTGCCACCATGCGAAGAAGAGAACGATGGAAATGAGGAGTAATTCTCATATCCAAGAAAGAGAGGAGAAGCTCGATGGTTTCACGCTGGTTGAGTCCTCCTCCTCATCTGCTAAGGAAGAAGATGGTCAATTGGTTATGGGTTTAGTTGGTTCAGCTGGTTCGATTTGTTGATTAAATACATGGTTCAAATCTGATTAAAAATCTGGTTGGTTCAAAGTTTGGTTTACAGTTTGGATATCTATTGAAGGACTTAATTCTGGTTTTCTGATTCTGTTCCTTGTTTGTTTTCTTATTCTCTTTCCTGATTCTGTTTTCTGGTTTTTGTTTTCTGATTTTATTTTCTAGTTGTGTTTTCTGATTCTATTTTCTGGTTCTATTTCTGATTCCGTTTTCGATTCGGTTCTTGATTCTGGTTTTTGGTTCTGTTCCTGATTCTGGTGATCCCTAGACTTGCTTTATTTTATGTTTCCATTTTGTTTGTTTCTATATTTAATTAGGATCGGTTCCCACAGTGTTTTCTTAAATTTAGGCTTCCAAGTTTACTCTTTGGCCTTTCTTGGTGTTTCCTTTTGGGGATTTCTCTAATTACATTCTGGCTATTTTCATTTCAATTTTGTGATATTTACAGTTTTTCCATTCCTTTTCCCTTATTTGCCATTCACATCCGTTTGGGTTCTTCTCTATCATTGTGTGAGGATGGGTGAAGACATTGGGATTTTATTGCTGGGATTCTCAGTTATGAAATTCCTTGAGATATTTGTCACTTAGGGTGATTATTGGTTGCTTTTGGTCGTGTAATAATACACATGAGGGGGAGATTGAAGATGTTGACTATAAGATGTTGGGTTTGGGTGTCTTGTATTTTGCGGGTAGGTTGTATATGTAATTGGATAAGGTTTTGGATCAATTACTTGAGCATGGGTAAAATTATAATTATATGGGACTAGGGTTTTAGGTTTCCCTATAAATAGTCTTTGTATATCGATCCTTGTAGGGGATTGGGGAACTATCCCAAGGTCAAGGATTGGGGGCAAGCAAAGGAGCAGCACTTTGTGAGGTGTGAGATTTCTTGAAAATACTGGAACTTCTTTTCTCTTTGGTGGACACAGGCAGAGTTTTGCCGAACCACATTAAATTCCTTGTGTGTATTTTGCTTGCGTTTTTCTTCGTTTATGGTTGTGCATCCATATTCCCAACATAAGAAATTTAACTTTTTCTGGATTTTAATGGACTCAAGAGTGAGTCTTATTGCTGGACTGCCTTCCTTGAGATAGGCTTTTGTGTAATCATTGGAGGTACTCTTTTATGGATGTATGTAGCCATGGGAGTTACACTTTCATGAGATTTTTTGTGCACACATTGGAGCTGCAATTTATGGACTTTTATGTAGCTGTTACGGTGCTACATTTTGTTGGTTTTTGTAGCTATTTGGTGCTACCTTTGATGGACTTCTGATGGGGACATCACACCACAACCACCGCCCATCACTCTCTACCATCAAAGACGAAGGCAACAGAATCTTTCCATGTGGTTTGGCTACCAGAGACATCTGAACCCTTAGGACCATGGTCCAAACCAAGTTTATTTTTGCATTTTAGTATTAGTATTTATTGGGTCATTTTTGTAAGGGTAGTTTAGGGATTTCTTTTCATATCTTGGAGTTGTAGAATTTTAGTTTGTTTCTTTTATTATGATGGGGTTGTTTTAGGATATTGATTTATTTTTTTCCTTTAAATTTGGTAACCACCAACATTGTGGCATCATGAAGAATTAGAAATCTCTCTCCTGGCTGAACTAGGGCTCTCCCTCTTGCTGGTGTTACCTTCTCCATCTTCCACAGGTCAATTTTTCATTCCTTTGTTCTTGTTTCTTATCTAGAAAAATCCCCTATCCTCTCCTCTATCTGGTCCTGATCTTTTAAAAATGTTTTCTTACCTGGGAATTTTTCTCTCCTCTCAGAACCTCACAACCCTCTGCTGTATATTTTCTGCTTCTTTCTTCTCCTACCTTGCTGTTCTTCACGGCAGCTCTGTCAGTCTATTTTCCTTCTCTATTGTCCCCTTCCATTTCTTTTATTTTCTCTAACCTATCTTCTCTAGGGCAATCCTCTTAATGCCCTACGACTACCTTGCATTCATCTCTATGTTCTGATGGTTGCATTGTTATTGCAGCTTGTTTCTAGTAGTTATATATAGTTCCTGCTGCGCCCATCTTACAATCTTGCTTTGCTGCCTTCTTGTTCAAACACTAAAGAGAAAAAAATATCTTTTAATGCTTGTTGGTTGATTTGGGTTTGGGAGTGTGAATTTTCTTTGTCTTTCTACATTGGATGTAACTCACACCAATATTGAATAAAGTTGATTATATTATGACTTGCTTGAGTTTTATTTATTTCCTTGAATGTAATGCCCTAACTCCCTTGCCTAGTTCTGTGGATTGGATGATTAGATCTAATTTGTTCTTCCTTAATCCCTTAAGTTATGATTTTGCATGTTATTTATGTTTTTCTTTGCTGAAATTTTTATTCCGCATAGTTCTCTAAGTGTGGAATCAATTGTGTGTTGTGCAAACCCCTCCCCTCATCCCTTGTAGTGTCTTAGTTGGCTTAAGATCCCATTTCTTGTAGAATACCCTAGTTTCTAGGGCTGTCCTACATCAACTTCTCTATTGTTGTATGATGCATTTTGAGACCTCTATTAGAAGGGTGCTTGGTGTTTGTTCTCATTGGTTGCTGTGAAGACATGGGTTGGTGTGCTGATTTGAGCATGTCGGTGTCTAAATGCTACATGGTTCAAGATTGTTGTTGCCTTTCAAGTTTAATCTTATTTGTCTAAGCCAGAGCTCTTATGTATGTGTATGCTCCAGCTTGAAAGGGAGTGTTAGAGATAATGAGTAAATATTTTATACACCATAGTAAAGACAAGTAAACATCTGGCCCAGACAATAGTGGACAGTGGTATCAGAGGATTTTGTCAGAAAGGCAGGACTAAAGATAGAAAAGCACCCCAACCCTACAAGGTGTATTTTCTTAACATTGCCAAACTTGAGGTGACTTCCCAGTGCCTTGTACCAGTAAGCTTACATTCCTACTATGAAGAAACTTGGTGTGATGTTGTCCCATTAAGCTAACAGACGTCGTCTTTGGAAGACCCTGGTTGTACGGCAACAATGTCACCATCACTAGCAGGGAGAAGAAGTGTGTGTATGAACACTGTGGCCAGAAGATTGTCTTTCTACCACTCAATGTCCCAGGGGGAAGCTAAAAAGAAATAGGTGATGTAACCTATAAACACCCCCCCCCCCTGATAGAAACCGCAACAAGTAAACAACCGCCACTTTCATGTGCACCCTAGGGGTAT
Source organism: Hakea prostrata (assembly GCF_041222555.1). Classification (NCBI taxonomy): domain Eukaryota; kingdom Viridiplantae; phylum Streptophyta; class Magnoliopsida; order Proteales; family Proteaceae; genus Hakea; species Hakea prostrata. The sequence goes on from NC_142604.1 coordinate 52,642,181, forward strand.
TTCTATCATTTTCTTACATTTTAACCACTTTTAGTTTAGTAAGTCTTATTTACGTGGTATTCTCCTTAATTAAAAGAGTCCTAGTAAAGTTGTTAGCTGTCAAATATTATTTGAATTTCAGATTGTAATTAGGGTGTAGGAGTTTTTGAGTTAAAGATTAAGTTCTTCGTCTTTCTAGAGTACAACTCCCAAGCATCGAATTCTACTTGGAGTCTTTTATTTTGGCTATAATTTCAGGGCCCTGGAATGTAGCAAAACTTGTTTTGAATTCCAACAAAATTGCTGAGAGTTATAGCTAAGGAGGTTTCGATCAGGTTTGAGTAGGGATTCCTAGGAGGGAAACCCTGTGGCAGGCTTGTGTGTCTACTTTCTTCATTGTTTCAGCATGCTACAGCAGCAACAATAGTTCTCCTTCCCTTCTCCCTCAAGATACAACAAGTACAAAATCCCAGCCACAAAACCCAACCCTTAACCCTCCTAAGCTCTCTCCCTTTATTTCCCTCTATCATCGGCAAGTTTCTGGTATCTTCCAAAGCTGGAACTCCATAATCCTGCAATTCTACCCTTAACCTAATCTCTAGTGGAACAGCATCTACCCCTCTCCTAAACCCTTTGGCTGCAACCAACAGACCCTCCCCCACACTCAGAAGCCCTAGATAATCCTCCCCCTTCTTGCGCAACTTGATTCAACCTGGAAAATTGTGTAACAGAAAAAAGTAAGAAATTTCAGAATTGAAGAGAAAAAAAAAAATCAAATTAAAACTCTTGGACAGCAATGCTCTTTCATTCCCCTATCAATTCCAGCGCATCCTAACACCTGAAACCCTAGCCACAAGCCTAAAACCCTCAATTCCCTTTGCCACAATCCCCAAGAAACCCTTGAAACTTCGGCTAATAATGTACAGCAGTAACATCATTTTTTTTCCTACTTGGTTTACGTCAGCAGGTCCTCAGGAGTCAGGACAAACCAGAAGAGTGGAAACCAAAAGCAAGAGCTCCTAGTGATCCCACCCCATGAAACGAGAGGAAAGGCCTTTGAAGATTTCAGAAGCATCAAGTCAGGGCAACGGAATTTCACTTGTCCCTTCAGGAATTGATGATTTAAAGAAAGGGAGAAATGATGTAGCCAGGAGGACGCCCCCCCACCCCCTTTTTTCTTCAGAGAAGCCCCTAAACCGTAGAGAAAGGAAGGTACACCAGCCAAAAAACATGTGGCCCTACAGAAAAGCCGAACCACATGGGGGCACTTTGGTCATTTTACCACCCCTTTTTGAGTCCCTTTTGTTCTGCTTAGATGCAGCATAATTTTAGGAGTCCTATGCTATTTTTACTTTGCCACTTGAGTCCTTGTTTAGAGTCCCAGTCCAAGTAGGAGACTCAAGTTGGGATCCTATTTCAAATCGGAATCTTTCTTTAGGTTAGGAGTTTCATTAAAATTCTGCAATTATTATATGATTAGGAGTCCTTCCAACAGGATTCTTTCTTTAATTGGTTTCCTAGTTGAGTTGTAGTGAGAGTGCGAGTTCTATTTGAAATAGAACTCCTTGTTTGTTGAGACCTATTAAGGAAATCCTTCATGTGAAAGAGCTATAAATAGAGTCATTCATGTGTAAACAGGGCAACTTGATGACTAATAAAATTTGTGATCGAAGGATATTGAGGAGTGGAGTCATGGATTCTTCTCTAGGAGGGAAAGCCTGCGGCTGTGTGTGCTTATTAATTTCAAGTTCTTCAAGCCCCATCATTACCTACAGCAAGTAAGTGAAACCCGACCCCTTGCCTCTATCCTCCTTTTTTGCTCCTTCCCATTGCAGCCCCAATTCCCCACCCTTAACCATAAATTCTGCAAATCCCAGCTCCCAGCCCTCATGCTGCACAAGCCCTTCCCTTTCCCCAATCCTTGCGGCAACCTTACCCCACCCCTCCCTAACCCATTCCCCTCAGTCCCTTCCATTCCCCAGCCCCTCTTTACTTTTTCTTCTTCTTTCTACTTTCGGCAGCTTAGGAATCTCAGATTTTCTCCAAAACCCTAGTTCTCCAGTAACTCCTAATTCCCAGCCCCAACTCCCTTACTCTCTTAGGACCACCTTTCCCTTCCCTTCACTCACATTTATCCCCATCTCAGCACTATTTTTTCCATCTGAAGCCCTAGTAAAACCTAATTTCCCCTTGTTTTTTCCTTAAAACCCTGGAAACCCTAACCTTAGTTTTCAATTATTTTTTACAAACCCGTCATCCCAACCCCATTCCACTTTAGGATCATCATCTCCTCCCCCTACCCTACCTTCGAACCCTTGAATCTGAACATTAAAACAGAAAAATTCAGGTTTAATTTTACCAAAACCTAACCCTAACCCTACTGGTCGAACCCTATATCTCTCACCCATCAACCTAAGTCACCCTAGACCTCTAGAAACCCTAGACGCAGGGTTTAGGAGTCAAATTCCTCTGACCGCAAGGTGTAATTGGCCCTAATCGGCTGCTGTCCACCTCTTAATTGCCCTAGAAAACCTAATTGCAAGGTGTTTAAAACCCTAATATACTGCTGGTTCACTTGGATTGATCCTGAAAACTGGTCCTCAATTTGGGGGTTACATCAAGTGGTTTTAGAGCTATGAATGAATCAGCAGTAGCCAGACAGTTGGAAGTCATACAGACCACCTTGAATGATGTAGTGGCCAAAATACAAGGGCTAAACAATAAGAGTGACTGCCCTAGAACAGAACTACAGAGAAGTACCCGCTCATCCCCTTCCCCCGGGAATTAGTTCACAAGTATACATTCCTCATCGAAGAGAGACTAGTGGGATTACAGACACAGGGATGATGCTGATGGAGAGGCCTACCGTCTTAAGAGTCCACAAGGAAGACTGAGAAAGGAATGGTCATACTCAGGAATTGAGATATGAGAACCCGATGTATGATAGGTATGAGACTGAAGAGACCACCACAAGGAAGAGGCCATCAAACCCGAGTCACCCTTGAAGAGCACATTCGGTTCTACTTCAATAGAGGAGAAGACCAGAGGAGAGGTGTAGACCGTCACAAAGTCAAGCTAAAACTCAAGGAGTTCAATGGTTCCCTTAATCCACAGGTATTCTACTACTGGAGGGCTGCCCTAGATGACTATCTTGACTGGTTCGGGTTGTCTAAAAATAGAAAGATGAGATTGGCATGAGCTAAACTAGTGGGTGCTGTGCGAGATTGGTGGAATACTATAAAAAGAGAGCTATACTACAAAGGCAGGGGATTTAACACATCGAACTAGATAAGGAGGGATCTGATGGACAGATACCTGCTAGAGCATTATAAAACCAGATTGCTGGAGCAACTTCATATGTTGAAAAAGGTGACATGTCTCCGGCCTATTACATGCAGCAGTTTGATTCTCTAGCCTATGGAACAAGAACCGGGGAAAGCAAGCTCCAGTCCATGACCAAGTTTAAGCTTGGACTGGAATATGAAATTTAGATGGCCCTTGGAGTTACTGATGTGTAGGACCTTCAGGACCTATTTGATAAGTCCCTATGGGCTGAAACTTTGTTAGCTCAGAGAAAGCAAAGCAACCAAGAGTACAGGTAGGTAAACATTTGGCCCAAATGATAAGGGACAATGGTAACAGTGTCAATGTGGTGCTAGAGGATTTTGTCAGAAAGGAAGGCACATGACGGCAAGATAGAATAGCACCCCCAATCCTATGGGATGTCTTTTATCAACAGTGCCAGACCTGAGGAAATCTGGTGGATGTCATCCCCATGAAGCTAATAGACATCATCTTGGAAGACCCTGGTTGCATGACAACAATGTCACTATCAGTAGAAGGGGTTACAATGCTACATCACTAACACACCCATATCTTCTAGTAGACCACGTAATTGTCGTAACTTACAAATCCCTTATGCCGTAGGTCAAAATTATGCTTTGGCACTAGATGTTGCAACATTTTGCTTCTTGCTTCGCCAAGTGGCCAGACCAAATTCTTGCCTACAAAAGTACAGTATCTTGATGTGGACTTCCAATCATGTGAACCTCCCCAGTCTGCATCAGTGTAAGCTTCATTAAGGAAATGATCATGTTGGGGTAGAACACCTTTGCCTGGAGCTGATTTCGGATAGTGAAGAATTCGGAAGATGACAAATATATGATTGGAATACGGATTGTGCCTGAACTGACTCCCAATACTAACTGCAGTCTGCAGAAGCAATCTTAGGCCGTGTATAGGGTATGTTGATTAGCCCACTAGTTGCTGATAGTGTCCTTTATCAACAGGTTCCCCTTCTTTGCCCTTGAGTTGGATAGCAACTTCTGGAGGAGTTTACTTAGAAGATAACCTAGTAAGCCTATTTTACATAACAAGTCCAGGACAAACTTTCTTTGGGATAGAAATATGCCTTTAGTTGAATGAGCAACTTCAATCCCTAGAAGGTATCTTAATTTTCCTAAAAAATATCTTAGTTCTGCTAGATCCTCGATTTCAAATTCAGGACTCAGGAATTCTTTTCAATTTTTGTATTTCTGGATCATCATCTTCAAGATAGACAATTAGATGGTAACTTGATACTTGTCTTTTTGATGAGCGAGTGATCAACATTACTCTACTCATATGCCATAGACACCATTGCTTTATGCAATCTAGCAAGCCACGCCTGGCTGATGTAAACCAAATTCTAGGGTTTTGAGTTATGATATTAAACCCCAAAATTGGGTTCACTCCAGGATCCTCTCTTTAAGAACCAGTCATCTTACAGAATATTTCTTGGAGGAATTAGGGCTTCAAGTTCCCCAACAATACCCAAGATGGGATGGCCAGGCTTAGGAACAATGAATTGTAGGAACTAGTAACCTTGCTATTGGGTCAGATTCAGAACTCGAAGTGGGCCTAGGTATAGGTATAAAGGGGTTTCAGGCTTGTGCCTAAGGGAAATTAGGGTTTAAAGTCTTCCAGCAAAGGAAGAATGGGGTTTTGGGGCTTGTGGTTGGGTCTAGGGATGAATCGAGGTGCAGGTAGGTTGCTGTCCTATGATTCTTGATTGAATCTTGCTATTCTTTTCTTGCTATCTTGACCTTTTGTGGGGTTCTTAATGGGATCTTGCTTTCTTTTCTTTCTTTTTTTGCAATGTTGGTCTTTCTTGGGTTAGGGAAAATTCTGTAACTTGGTTTTTCTGGTTTTCCTAGGCTGCCGCAAGTTAAAAAAGAAGGAAAGAGCATGGTAGGGGAAGGGGGATGAGCTGTACTAAGGGTCTAGGGTTAGCGAAGGGGTAGGGGATCAACTAAAGTTGAAGAGGTGGGATCCTAAGGGTGCAGCAGGGTTTAGAAGGAGGCTGGGGATGTCTGCGATAGAGGGGATGGGTGGGGGAGGGTCTGCATGAGCTAAGAGAGGATGGAGGAGAGGCTGGTATGCGAGGGGAGGGACCATACTTGGTTGATGGAAGGAGGCTGCTGCCAAGGTTGAGAATTGCTGCTGGAGATTGGAAAACAAAGCTGTAATTGAAGAAGACATCTCACAAAACTGCCCTGGCCCTTCCATGAAGCCACGACTTGACTTGCCACCGAACTCAGGTTTATTTTGTTCAGTTCAAATTAGCAATTATGTGGTTTGAGGGCTTTGTTTATATCCTTAAATAAAGAAATCAAAGAGTACTTTAAGTTTGGAAACCAATTAGAATATTAAGTGGCTGTCTAATTAATTCCAACTCTGATTACTAATTAACTAGGACTTTAACTTGCACAATAAACACTCCATAACTAACTCTAGAAGACTCCAGTCCAAATTCTAAGATTAAATATGGAGCCCTAAAAAAGGAGAATCAAATTGGACTCAAATTAGGTGATCCCAATATAACTATGATCCAAACCTAGACCAGGACTGTTAGATAACTCTTAAAATACTATTCCAAATAATAGTACAAAAATAGATTTATGGTGCACTCTTGATTTTCTGTATATATTATGTAATCCCCCATCATGAAGGACAGATTGAATGGATGAGTTTAGATTTATGTTTGGAAGAGCTTGTGTGTGGGTGTGTGTGTGAGTATTCTTCTTCCCCTCTCTCTTTTACCTCCTAAGCTTCTTCTTGTTCCCCTGCATCTCTGATTTTCTTCAGCCATTTCCCTTCTTCCTACAGGCCTGCCATTAATCGTGGCTTCTTTTGGCTGTAGAGACTGGTTAGGCCCTAGGCTTTCTTTGGGCCAGCTTTGACTAAATATTTGACAGAGATGAACCTGGGATTTAACAATGATACGGAAATTACCTGACTTGGGTATGTTGTCATCCATTGGGTGTTAAAACATAATCTGAACTATTTTGTCTTCTCTTTACTGGGATGGGTGCAAGTAGATGCTAGGCTCTACCTCTGGTTCCTATCAGTGTTCATTTAATTTATTGTCAGGTTTAGTTATTTTGTTCTTTTTTTTTTTTTTTTTAATATTGAAAACTGTCCTATGAAGCCTTCCTCCCACGTTATGTACCGCTTTCTTCATGCGAACTCAAAACATTGTATTCCGTGACTGAGGCTCATTGTTCTACACCTGCCAAGCAAACTCACAGATGGAGAATTTATTTATTTAATTATTATTATTATTTTATTTTTATTTTTGTTGGGGGGGGGGGGGTGGAGTTGGTATTTGGTGGTTGTTTAGCAGTTCTTTGAATGCATGGAGCATGCATATTGATAATTATATTTTGTAATAATTTACATTTGGAAGTTTATGCTGTGCTTAATAATGATGTTTTCTGTGCAGATGGTGATGGCCGTGTTTGCATACATCTATCATCAGTCATTTATTGTGCGTGAGAGCTACTCAGTGGAGATGATATTGGATCAGGTGAAGTGTTTAACTTTCAATTTTTCTTTTGTATGTTTTGAGTCATGTTTGGATGGACGCCTGTGTATATATGTGCTTGTGTTCTTAACTGCTTTACTGCTGAATTCAGGTTTGAATTGAGACAAATTTCTGATGTGCTGGTTTTGTTGTTAACATGTAGATATTGAGGAACCTTAGTTTCGGGGAGCAATTGGCTTTGTATATGAAGCTTGGGCAGATTGTTCATGGCAGAGAAATTTGATGGCACTGATGTGGAATATTCTGAAGGTGGTGTTAACTTTTAACTTGTCGAAGACGTTTTCTCTGGCATGTTGTGTACATAGGTTCTGCTTTTCAGTGGAACCACATTTGAAACTGAGTGGGAAGAAAAAAAGATGCCTTCCTACAAAGCAGAGGCTTAAGCATAATGTTTCCAAATGTTGTATTATGTGGGGTCTTAAGTGTTTCCAAATGTCTCTTTCACTAATTTATTCACTCAAGCAATTTTGTAGAGGAGAGAATCAAATGGCTTTCCCGGCTGTCTTCTCATAAACGCCCAAATTAAAAACCCGTATCACCAGATTGATTTTTATAAGCCTAGAGACTTAATTGGCTTTAACGGTACAATGTATTTGAAATCTGACATGCTCCTGATTACGTGCGGAGAAGCATTTTAGTGTTATGAGAAAACTTATCTCAATACCAAGATCAATTTTGGTTGATTGTGAAAGTTGATATGGTATGTGACATGTGATACCTAAATCCTATATCCTTTACAGAGGGGGAGGTGGTGTATCTGCATGACTCTAGGCGTTCCACCTGCAGGCTAACATTTTCTTGAGCAGATTGCTTTGGCATCTCAAAATGGAGACCTTTAGACATTGACATGCCTTTTTTTTTTTTTTTTTTTGGTAAAGAAATGCCTTTTTTGTGAGGATTGTGGTAAAGGTGTAAAGGTCATTGTACCTTTTTGTATAATGGGGTGAAAAGATTTCATCTATCCGTCTCTCATTCTCGAGTAACTCCCCTTGTTTTTCCTTTCACCATAAATTTGGAGTTCAAGAGCTCTATTGTTGAAGCTCGGAGCACGTGGACGGGCAGCCGTGAGTGGTTAACTGCCAAAATTGAACCCGATTGGCTTGTTATCTTGTCAGCAGCTGAACCTGGTATTTTGCGGCAAAAACCCTGTCGTTCTTCCAAACTAACCAGCTTGCAACTCGGTTAATAGCAGCTGGACCTGCAGCTGGTGGCAAACCCGTCTGTTTTACCAAACCAACCCATAACCATTCACAAGTTCGCACTTTATGGAGCCATTCGTGACCGCAATCAAGTTTCATGGAGCCATTTCCATAGCTTTCAACTTTTTAGCAGCAGCGTCACTATGTTGGAGACCTAATCTTTATTTTCTCTTTACCCTTGAGTAGTATGAGTTGACGCTTCGTACTCCTGTGTACTCATTGATTATTGTCAGATTTTTGAGGTATTTGTAATGGATAGATTGAGAACCATTAGTAATATACATCCTTTTTCATTTCCGTTAGAGCTTGGGAAACAGAGGATTTGAAGAAAAGAAACTGGTTAAAATTTAAAGCGGTAAAAAAACTAAAAATAGATAAAATCACGCCATCTCTCTAATAAGCCATCTCTCTAATAAGTAAATGCTTCTTTAGCCAACAAAGTTGTTCTGGTGGTGAAACCAAGACCTCAAGTGAAAACTGAAAAGATCTTAGTGAAGAGGTCGTGGGTTAAAAAAAAAAAAAGAGTAAATGCCTCTTTTTCTCCCTTAAGTTTTCGGATAATAAGACCGTTAGTGATGTTACCGACTATCCTTTTCTTTTTCTCCCTTAAGTTTTCGGATAATAAGACCGTTAGTGATGTTACCGACTATCCTTTTTCATTTTCTGTTAGAGCTTGGGAAACAGAGGATTTGAAGCAAAGAACACTCTCTTAAATAAAAAATCCTTAAGAGATGGGGGTAACTTGGTTTCGGCAAACAAACTCTGCAAATATTTAGAGAAATTTTCAGAACTCCCAAAATCGCTATCTGGGAATATTGAACTTGGGTAATGACGGAAAAAGCAGTGTGATAGACAACAGTAGATTAAACATAAAACAAGCTGAAGAAGATATCCATATTTTGATGTAGATGAACACGACGGAGGAGGAAAAGCTGAGATGAGCTTCAGTACCTTCATTAGTGTAACAAATGAACAGTATTTAAATGAAGTTGACGGTGCCATACTACTGTTCGCTCTTTCTTCCCTCTATTCTTGGTAAGGCTATTTAGATAATCTCAGATCATTCAAAGGGTAGTTATAGGATTTAAAAAATAATAATAATAGTTTAATAGTGTCCAAGACAATGATCAAACCAGCCGGATTGAACCAAACGGGTGAAACGAGGGTTCGACCTTGAACAAGAAAAGTGGCGTAAGTATCACACCCCACCCGATGGTATTGGACTACCCTGACTGCCCGCGGACTAGTCCAAGGTCACAAGTTCAACAATCATGAATGCCAGAATCAAAACAGTCAATATAAATAATAATCATGAGGATAAAGGAATAAATGTCACGTATAAATTTTAAAGAATGTGAACTATCTCATGAAAGGAATGGAAGTGCATGTAAATGTCTAATTACTACTTTTAATCAACATTTGACAATTGAATTCCATCCCAAAATATCATCCCAAATGCCAACAAAGAAAGGAAATTCTAAGGTAGAATGGAGCTCCATAAAAGCACTCTATGCAAGCACACGATCTGTTATGTGGCTCATAAGCCTCTACAGCCGATACCTCGTTAAGTCTCCAATGGAGTAGGGATCTCCTACTCAATGGGTCCATCGTAACCTACATACATATCTGAAAATATTCCCCAAAGGTATAAGTCCAAAAGAACTTGTGAGGTAACAATCCACATATGAACATGTAACAAGTTGCAGGATGGAATGATGCCTAGGTGTATTCTAGTATCCTAATCGTGCTGGTCTACATCTAGGTTAACATGTATTAAGATATTCACCGGTGAAATCTCTAATGATCTTAACCTGAAACTCGTATTGTTGGTCCAAGAACTCGGAACATGAGAAGAAGATAGTTGTGGGCCATCCAAATAGAGACCATACCAATTGAATTGGATGATGAAGATGATGAATTTGGAGTTTTGCTAAGTTTCGGAAGAAGAACTGACATGGACATTGACAGATTGGGGACCTTCTAATGGTCCAAGAGCAACTGCCCGTGAAACTCACTCTTGGATCAATTTTGACGGTAGGGTCGATTGGGTAGGGCAACCCCAGAGACCCAATCTGGTTCCTACAGAAGAAAAGGGGTATTTTTGGGATTTTATGTTTCAGACCCCTATTTAATGATATTTTTGCCCAAAAACGTATTATTTTACTCCTAGCTGTGAAAGAATGTCAATCCACGTCAGAGAAGTCGTTTATGTCACATCCCCCCCGCCTACCTAATTGCAAAACTCAGAGGTATGATCCACAGCCCCGAAGATCTCCCATATAGCACAGTAGTATAATCACGCGCAAAAAATAATCATTGTATTAATGTAATTAAAAGAAATAATCAATGAACGGATCTCAAAACATAATTAGAGTTTGAAAAAATGATACCAAAATGATCAGAGTAAAAGAATAATGCGGAAATAAACTCTAATAGTATTACAACTAGAAGAAATAAAAAAGTCTATCAAACTAATCTATATCTTCAAAAGATTCTTCTTCTTCTATTCTAGCCTTCTTTTCAGTGGGCTTGTGTTTTTGTAGCTTGGGATCCATATCAAGCTCACACTTCCATCTATTTTTTTAGCGGGCAAGACGATGTCTATCATTATTGATTGGCACTATGATAGTATTCCATACTGGTACTTGGGTCGTACCTGGGAACCCACCTAACCCTAACCTAGATACCCTATTTGTCACATCCACCCTGTGAAACCCAGCCCTAACCTAACCTTGACCTTGACCCGGTGACCTGGTTGTTTTTAGATCCGAAGACCCAGAGTAAAGGAAGAAGCCAACTATGGGCCATCTCAATAGAAGACATGGTGTTTGAATCTGAACCCATGGATGTTGATGATGGAGTTCCATACTTGGAAGTCTGTGCAGATTTGGAAAGGAAGTTGCACCTGTCTGAAGATGAGATTAGTTGAAGGACTTGGAGTGTTATCTGACTTGGTTTGAAGGTATTTCTATACACTAGATATGTCACTTGATGTGTGTGCAAAAGCCCATAAGGTTTAGAGCCCATTTAATCCTTCAATTCCCTGTTTGAACCTTACTGTCTGCCTTGGTCGACTGGACCACTCGACCAAAGGATTGTCAAATCCGAGAAAATGTAATTTTAGGGATTTTTACTCATATTTAAACCCTACTTCGTGTTTCTTTGCTACGGCTGCCTCCTAAACACTTTTTGAACGTGAGAAGACCTCTCCAAAACTCTCTCTGGTGATTTCGAAGACTCCTCTGCAGATTTGAAGCTTCTCATCTTTGTTCTGACAATTCAAGGTTAGTAATCACTTCGACATTACGAATTTCTTTTCTTCGATCTTGTTCTTGATTGAGATCAGGAAGAAGATGCTGCATCCTTGCAACCATCTATTCCATGATCTCATTCTATTCTTTAAGATCTATGATCATCGCCATGATCTTAACCCTAGCCGAATAAATTTCTTGAAACCCTGACCTTATATGATCTTTCTAGAAACCTTTGGTAACCTCCCATGCGAGGGAAACCTCATGGGTAATATTTATGTTAATCTAAACATGATTATTCTATGATTTCTTGTTATTTTCTTGACAACAATCATTCCCTTTCATTCTGTGATCACAACCTTTTCATGAGAGTCATAAAGATTGAAACCCTAGTTTCTTGGGTTAAATCAAGAACCCATATTTTGACCATGACTTGACGATTTTATCTTTCCATATGATTCTAATACATCCTAGGAAGTTCCCCTTCGAATTTTGGATCAATCTGACTTCAAACGAAGAAGTTATGACCAAAACAGTTTTCACTTTTCCGTACTGACTCGCTTGGTCGACTGCTTGGTTGACTGGGTCAGTCTACCAAGCACTCGACCAATGATGTCAGTAGCTTCGTTTTTCGCCCGATTTGATTCGTTTGCTCTCTGATCTTTTAGGCATATTTCCTAATGTTGTATCTATGATTGTTAGGAGTCTATTTGCTAAGTTTGGAGTTGTTCTCTTTGATCTTTGGATTATCTTCGGCGATAATCAAGGTAAGGACAGTTATTTCATAATAACATAGATCACATACTCTCTGGTTTCTATTTTATGAAACTATGAGTGTGCTTACTGTTCTTGTACTTTATACTTCTAATGTACTACTGTAAGTACAGTAGCACTTGTTTATGTATTCTTTTTCATTATTCAAGTATATGAAATGTTTATTACTGCTTGATCGGATTATGCTTTTACATTCTCTTTTATATGATGGATTGTTGGCTGTGTATGTCATGACTGACCTGAGAATGTGTTTGATTAAGTATGGTTTGGGATTGGGAAGTGTCCTTTTGATGCTTCTGTCCTTGGACATCGGAGGGAATAGTATGGGATGTTCTCCGAAGATGCCCATCGACGCTCTCCCGAATCATTGGTTGTCATACCTAGGGCTGTCTAGCAGTGTTTGGCTAGGATGTCCCCAATATATCAGACCTGAATCGGAAGGGTATTGAGACCGAACAACCCGTGGTAGCAATGTGATTCACGGGCGCTCAAGACCGGTAATCAACCTGTGAGAGGACATGAATCATATTGTGGGGGCCATTTATTGGAGGGTTGCATATGGCTAGACTTGGGCTCATGGGCGCTCAAGACCGGTAACCAACCCGTGAGAGGACATGAGAGCTTCCCGTTTACCATATGTGGATAACCAATAGGGTTGATGAGTCCGTAGTCTGGGACTATTAGGACTCTAGTGCGAAGGATACCGGAAAGGATCGTCAGGGACGAGGAATGGATGTATCTGGAACTGAGTTGATGTGATTGAGTAGATTACTTGCATTGGGCTAGGCTTAACCCTGACATGCGCCAATACTTAGACCAAACGGTGATGAGAGAGAGTGGTGACCAAATCCCCTAACATGGTTTGAGAGGACTTTACCCAATTACCCCGGCAGACCCAAGATGCCAGGATGGCTGAGGGGGAGTGACTGACGACCCAAAAGAAGTATGGTGCTATGACTTAAAGCATGTCTACTAATAGAGACCAGCATACATAGAGTTTAGATGCATACATAGATTATCTGTTTCATACTGCATTGTATCTTGTTATGATTTGCTGCATGTTATTTATGTTATTATGAGTTAACTTGCCTTACTGAGTTTCTTTCGAAACTCATTCCTTTTTGTACAATCTTTTGTTAGACTATTCTATAGGTACTGATTACTATGACGAACAGTACGATGAAGCGCAAGCCGTTGAAGCATACTACACGCAAGGTGTTGGCGACAATCAAGATTACTCTATTTATCCCTCAGGCGATCACATTGCGTACTACGATTAGAGGCAATGTAGAGTTGGAGCATCTCTGTTGGACTGACGAAGTCCACTGTTTTGAAGATGTCATCTATAGGATAGAAAAGTCTTAAGTTTAGTTTGTCTTTCTTATTTTCTTTTGTTTCGGTTATAACTCTTTTTAGACTTACATACTACGTTCCGTTGTATCTGTGGAGTGAGTTTCCGCCTCTCTCTACTTCTTTTGATGTGATTACATCTGGTATCATTTCCGCACTCTGATTATATTGATTATTCATTTCTTGACTTTAAATCTTTTGTTTATAATATTTAAACCATGATTATTTCCTATTTATGATTATGTTATTGTATATGTGGGAGGATGATTTCCTTGATACTTGATCTTTGGGGCTGTGGATCACACTCCCGGGTATGCCAGTTAGGGTACCGGCTGGGGGGATGTGACAGAGTGGTATCAGAGCCCAAAGTCCAAGGAAATCCTAACCACAGAAAACAGTAACAGAACATTCCTGAGTCATAGATCCAGAAGTGACTCATCTACTCTTAGAAGTGAATAATAGAACCCTTGGATTATAAACTTGTTTAATGAAGCATAACTGAATATTTCTGAATAATGCACAATAATTATATTTGAACAAATGTCATGTAATCCAATAAAAGAAAAGTTCATAACGCACAATAATAAAGTGAAACAAAAAGAACTTCATTAACTTTAAGAAAAGTTTACATCTGAAAAGCATAAAGGGAAATCCTAAGTACAATCTATCTAGGTGATCTCCTTTGATCTTTGAATGCTCTAAAGTCCTCGGCCATCTGAGTAATCTGTGACTCTATCCTATCCTGCCGTGACTCCATCCTCTCGTACATCTGCTCCTGTCTGACCTCCATCCTCTCTACCATGGAAGTCATCGATCTCATCTGTGCACCTAAATCCGAAGTCTCTGGGACTGAATGTGAAGGGCCTTGTGGTGATTTGGGAATCTCAGGATACTTAGGATCAACCTCATGCATCTCAGTGTCCTCTACCTGATCATCAGAATCTGGACCAGCATCACCCTCATCTGCTGGAGCCTCCACCTCATCCTCATCTATATCCTCCTCACCATCTGGACCTGGAGATCTCATAGTCTGAGTGAGCCTCATCTGCCTGATTGTCCTAGTCCCAATGGCATATCCCAGTGAACCAGTAAGCTCCTCTGTATCCTCCAAACTTACCCCGAAGTGACAGAAGATCAATGTTAGTAATCTCCCGAAGCAAAGGTTCCTCATACTAGGACGTGCCACCAGATCTATCATGACTTGCTGGATGATGTAGGATAAGTCTATCTGGAAGTCGGTGTAGATGCGGTAGATAACTATGGCCTCCATCACAGAAACCCAGTTGTGATGTCCGGCCTTCGGTATGATGTTTCGGCCGACAATGCGATCGATGATCCTAGCAGAAGCTGTCACCTGTCCACTGTCTCTCGGAAGGTAGCACCTTGTGTCATCCTAGAGAGTGGCGCATATCTCATGAAGCTCGTATGGCATCAAGAATCGGTCTACCTCTGCCACGACAGGTATCCATAAGCACTGTCGTGGATAGTGTGATACATGGAGAATGTGTGCCAGATCCATAGTGGAGAAGCGGATCTGTGTCTCTCTGACCCTGCTCTCAATGATGAGTCTGAAAGGACGACCCTGTCCTCTAGCCTCCTCGACAAACGTGAGGTTGCTGAAGAACAACCTCACTAGTTCAAGATAGACGGGTAAGTTTGCCGTGAAGAGATGAGTCCATGACTGTGTGTCGAATTGCTGTCGGATCCGGAAAACCCAAAGCTCTCGCAAGTGAAGAAGTCGGCCATACTCCATGCGGCAGTACTCGAAGTATGCCTCGTACAAGAACTCTGCATGTGGTGTGTCGAAGCGATGACCTCTGCTCTAGGCTGAGCTGGAACTCTACCTTTGCCTCGCCTAGCTCCAACTATCCTGCCTCTGCCTCGTCCACCTCTTTGCATGGTGTAATGTCTGTTGGAAAAGACAAAGGAAGTAGCATGTTAGTATTGTTTCAAAAGTTTTGCTAGAAGGGCATTTTTGTAATTTTCATCAAAATTGGAAATTAGGGGAAAATGTAATTTGAGCATACTAGCATGTGTGCAATACTTGGAATTGCATGGTTGTGAAGTTTATTTGAAGAAAATCGATCGGAATCTTGGTGTAAAGTTGAAAATTCAGCAAGAAGGAATTTGGGGATTTTGCATTCTAGGTCAAATTGGATTTTTGAAAATTTTGGAATTGGTGAGATCAAAGTACATGTTCACATTCACAGCATCATCTTGAGTGTGTAGCATTTGATTTCGTGCGAAAACTCCAAGCGGTTTGTGAGAAATCGAAATTTTTCTAAAGTTAACGATTTCGGTACGAAAGAGAATGCTAGAGTGCAAAGACCCTGGCAGCCAAGGAATCCAGGATTTGTGGATCGAACTAATCGACGTTTTGTGAGACCTACGCCATACCCTACTCCTACTTTTCAGCCTAGGAGTGTAGATCAGAGACCTGGATTTTAGCAACTAGGCCAGTTTGGTCAGTTTGGTGGGAATCGGCCGTCGATGAATGCGAATGCTAGGCCCGTGAATGCTATTCTTAGGCCTTTGGATCAAAAGCCTCCAGTTGCACCTGTTCCTATTGGACTTAGCATCTTGTTTGCTTTCTCTGTAAGCAGCCTGGTCACTTTGCTCGTGACTGTCCGAAGAATTCTGTTCAACAGTGTAAAATCCGGCCTTATCCTAACCCTGACCCGGCCTGGATTTTATCTTGTTGCAGGTCCGAAGACCCAAAGTGGTGGTAGAAGAGACCTGTGGGCCCTCTTAGTGGATGATTCGATGCTTGATGCTGAGCCTATGGACATTGACAATGATGCCCCTCACTTGAGCACATTGTCAGTATTGGGTGAAAATCTGCGCATCGATGAAGATTGAATTAGTTGAAGCACTTCCCGGAACGCCATGATCAATCCAAAGGTATTTTCTGAAACTAGACTTGTTGATTGACTTGTAGGAGAAAACTCCGCTCGATTTGACCCTGTATAGCCTTCCGAACCCACTCCTGAAGTTGCTGTCATAGCTTGGTTGAGTGCTTGGTCGATTGATAGTCGACCAGCCAGTCGACTGACAGTCGACAAGCCAGTTGACAAGCCAGTCGACCAAGAGTAATGGAATTCGATTTTGCACTAAATCTCTTCCCATTTTGCCCTACCTTTTTGAAACTCGTGAATGAGGACCTAAACTAATCATTGGCACTCCAGAGCTCGAGGTTGGACACTCTCTTGGGCTATTCCTTGATGTTTGGGAAGATCTTTGACTCCAATCATCATTGTATACACTAATCATCAACTCAAGGTATGATTTCTTCTATTCCTCTTCTAATATATTCATTTTCTATCAATAAATGATCATTGAAACCATGGCTGAAGTGCTACAACCTTGCAAACACTTAACTATGGGTTTCCCCCTTTCAATTCCTTAATCCTTCCCCACTCTTACTATGCTATGATTCAAATGAGATTAATTGCACTCCATCACTTTGATTCTATTCAATCTAACCTATTTGATTCAAATCTTACATGTAGATGCATGATAAGCTTAGACTATAATGAAATTAGGATTCTAGCTTGATTTTTAACACTCATTTGATTGATTCTTATCATCCTTTTGAATTTCTATAAATTCCAATTTAATTCTTGCTAAGTATCATATAGAACCTAAAATTCGATTTGGGTATTTTTGATTGAACCGTTGGATCATCATGAAAATTAGTGTGTAGTATCCTCTTACTGTTATAAACATGCCCTCCAAATTTCATGACGATCGGAGCACTGGAAGGGCAGTTTCGGATCAAGTTTCCATTGCTGTCCTGAAGATAACAAGTCTTGGTCGACTGTGACTCAACCAAGCCAGTCAACCAAGAGTTGTTAAGGCCCTGTACTCAGCCAATTTGATCCGTTTGAACCCCAATTCAATTGCTTTCTTCTATGACATTAATTGTATGATTATCTAGGGTATCAACACTGATTTTGGGACCATACTTGGTAATCATTGAATCTATTTACAACTTGATTAAGGTAAGGACAGTCGTTAACTCAAGTATGTTAATTATACCAACATGCTTACATTATGGGAACTTAATGGTTATGTTCATATGAGTAATCCTTTACTATACATGATTGTTAAGTGTTTTTCTTATCAGTAATAGAATGTATATATCGTTTAGAATATCATGTTCAGTTTTACTTTATGATTCATGTATGATCAATCATGTTATGATATGTATTTGTTTATATGATGAATCATTGATTCAGTATAATATGATGAGATTGAGATTGTGATTGACTACGTATGACTTGGGATTGCGAGGTGTCCTTTCGACACTTCTGTCCTTGGACATCGGAGGGAGTAGTATGGGATATTCCCCGAAGGTGTCCATCGACGCTTTCCCGGGTTATTGGATGACATGTATAGGATTGTCTAGGTGTATGGTTAGGATATTTCCTTGTCGTATCAGACCTGAATCAGAAGGGTATTGAGACCGAACGACCATGGTTGAAGGGCGCTCAAGATCGGTATCCACTTCGTGAGAGGACTTGAACTATATTGCGGATACTCGAAAGGGGCCATTTATTGGTAGGGTTGCATATGGATAGACTTGGGCTCACGGGCGCTCAAGACCAGTAACCAACCCATGAGAGGACGTGAGAGCTTCCCGTTTACTATATGTGGATGACCAATAGGGTTGATGAGTCCGTAATTCGGGATTACGCTGACTCTAGTGTGAAGGATACCGGAAAGGATTGCCAGGGGCAAGGAATGGACGTATCTGGATCTGACATGATATGACTGAGTAGATGACTTGCATTGGGCTAGGCTTTACTGTGACATGCGCCAGTACTTATACCAAACGGTGATGTGAGAGAGTGGTGACTAAATCCCCCAACCATGGTTTGAGATGACTTTACCGAACTTCCTCGGGTAGACCCAAGATATCTTATGATTGAGGGGGAGTGAATGACGGCCCAAGAAGTATGGTGCCATGACTTAAAGCATGTCTACCTTAGAGACTAGCATACTTAAGATTAGAATCATATTCCATCATTGTCTCATATCATATTGCATCATATTTTGACTTGTGTTGGGTGAACTGTGGATTATGAAACGACTTGCCTTGCTGAGTTCTTTTGAACTCATTCCTTTTGTGCAATTTGTTAGATTATACTGCAGGTACAGAAGACCTTGATGGCACGTCCTATGACTCGAGCTATGATCTAGCATACTACCCTTTGGGTGATGGCTACGCGGAGAGTCAGGATTGCTATACCGAGGAGGATTATAGTGCGTACCAGGGTTAGCCCCACGTTAGTGAGGGAGTGGCCACGTTGGGTTTACTTCATCCATACTTTCGAAGAGGATATCATTAGGATAGAGGAAACCTATATGTAGGCCCCATTTCCCTGGATGACTGTAATCATTTGGATATTCTCTCTCTAGTTCCTATGGATTTGTTCATAACACTGGTTGTAACTTAACTTGATTTACCACTGTTCCACTGATTGTGAAGGAGTGACTTCTGATCACTCTTTCTCTTTGAGATTTTGTTACTTAGAAGTTGTTACTTAATGTTTCCGCACTCTGATTAATTATCCTTTTCTCATTCATTTGATCTATTTATGGTTTACTTTATACATTGATTATATTGTTCATGATTATGTTATCGTGTATGTGGGAGGCATTGTCACATCCCACCCTAAATCCACCAAGGGGATACCCTATCTGGATTACCGGGGAGTGAATTACAGTCCCGCCGATCAAGTTTAGGAAAGATCATAGTCACTTAGCACAATAATATAATCAAAAGCAAGAACAATTCCTTGTATTCAAATAATTTAATAATAAAAGTCTAGAAAGTACCTCGGAAGGATTCACAAATAACATCAGAGTGTAGAAAGGATTTCATTAGTATAAACAATCAAGTGTGAAAAGGAGGGGAAAACCCATCCTATAAAAATAGCAGAAGATGGTTCGACTAAAATTAAAGATTACAACTGGTTCACCAAATAACAAGTGAAACAATTAAGCTATAGTCCCGACAATTCAAATAAAAAGGTTAAAAAGGGAATGAGGCGACATCCCATCCCTAACACACAAATATAAAACTGAACTACTCCAAACAAGTCCCGATCTCGGTCTACTATCTTTATCAACTGGTTCATCGCCTCCAGTATGATACAAGTCTTCAACTCGGCCTCCAGAGGGTTGACTGCCACAGTCAACAGTGGTAGTACCTGCAGAAAAGTCTAACAAAATATGTTGCAAAAAGGAGTGAGTTCGAAAGAACTCAGTAAGGTAGTCATTCCATAACATATAAACCATATGATACAAGCCATAATATGATGCAATATGATATGGAACACATGATGCAAGTATGGTTCTAACTTTATGAATGCTGGTCTCTAAGGTAGACATGCTTTAAGTCATAGCACCGTACTTCTTTGGGTCGTCTGTCACTCTCCCATTTCATATCTTGGGAATGCCCGGGGAAGATCGGTAAAGTCATAAAAAAAAACCGTGGTGAGGGGAATCGGTCACCGCTCTCTCACATCACCATTTGGTCAAGTACTGGCGCATGTCACAGTAAAGCCTAGCCCAATGCAAGTCATCTACTCAGTCGGTCAAGTCAGATTTAGATATGTCAATTCCTCGCCCCCGGCGATCCTTTCTGGTATCCTTCACACTAGAGTCAGCGAAATCCCGGATTTCGGACTCATCAACCCTATTGGTCATCCACATATAGTAAACGGGAAGCTCTCACGTCCTCTCACGGGTTGGTTACCGGTCTTGAGCGCCCGTGAGCCCAAGTCTATCCATATGCAACTCTACCAATAAATGGCCCCTTTCAGGTATCCGTAGCATGGTTTATGTCCATTACCGGATTGGTTACCGGCCTAGAGCGCCCGTCCAACCATACACTACCACGGGTTGTTCGGTCTCAATGCCCTTCCGATTCGGGTCTGACACGACAAGGATAAACCTAGCCACCCAACTAGACAGTCCTATGTATGTCATCCAATAACCCGGGAAGGAGTCGATAGGCACCTTCGGAGAACATCCCATACTATTCCCTCCGGTGCCCAAGGACAGAAGCATCAATAGGACACTCTCCAATCCCAAGTTATACGTAAGCAATCACATATTCAAGTTCATCACTTCTCATGCATCCAATACATCTTCATAATACAAGTTAAATCATGATATTGAAATGAATCATCATAGACATAAGTAAACAAGAATAGTAATGTAACATGACAATAGTATAAAGATTTCAATACTACTGTTCTAACACATATATAACAGTCTTATAAAGATTAAAAGTAATCAAGAGATTCTATTCATAAATATGAACATAAATCATAAGTTGATGATCTATATGTTTATGGAGATAACCATCCTTACCTTAGGTTGAGTTGATGATGAATTGAGAATACCAAGAATTAGTCCAAAAGAATTGTTAAGACCCTAAACAAACATCAATAATAAGTTAGAGAAGAAGTCGGGAAGATCGGATGTCAAACGGATCAAAACGGAGCAAGGTTGCTGTCAGCAACAAGTTTGGTCGATGGTCTTGGTCGATGGTATCGACCAAAATTGTCTTCGGGACAGAATAGAGGATTTTGGTCCGAAATGGGTCTTCCGGGGTTCGGATCGATCCGAAAATTGGAGGGATGGTTAATAACAATGTAAGAACACTACCTAGCAAGTATTATCACAATCCAATGGTCCAAATGAAAACCCCCAAATTGAGGTCCTATGTTCTAAAGACAAGAATCCTAGCATTCATGAGAAATTGATGCAATTGAAAGGGAAGCTAGAGAATTAGTTGGGGAATAGGTTAGGAACATGATTACAATCATTTGCAAGCCAAAGATTAGACTAATCATACTCCACATCTCAGTTTAGTATAAGAAATCAAGTTGTTAAGCAAGGAATCATGGTAATGTATATGTAAGGATCAAGATGCAAGTGAGGCATAGCAAGAATGAAGGAAAAGTAAGTATAAATGGGAAGAGACGTTCATGGCAAGGTGTTTGCAAGGTTGCAGCACCTTGGCCATGGTCTCATCAGTAAAAAGAAGAAGAGAAGTGGGTAGGATAGAGAGCAAGAGAAGGAATCATACCTTGGAAGATGATAGTTGGAGAAAAGAGACAATGATTTTTGTAGAAGATCATCACCCAAGCCAAAGAGGAGCATAAGAGGAGCCTTCCCACGTTCTCAGGTGTTGAAATGAGTGAAATATCGTTCTAGGTTCGAGGTTTCACTTAAATAGATGAAGGAATATCCAAAAAGCATCTTTTTCTCGATTCTGGGTAACTTTGGTCGTAGGTTTTGGTTGATGGCATCGACCAAAAGGATCGACCAAAACAGTAACCAGGTTTCAGCAGAAAATCCAGAAATAGTTCAGCAACTTTGAACAGGGATTCGGAGGGCTATACAAGGTCAAATTGACTGAGGTTTTCTCCTACAAGTCAATCAAGAAGTCTAGTTTCCAGAAATACTTTTGGATCAAGCATGGGAGGTCATTAGGTCCACCAACTAATCTCACCTTCTTCGATGCTCAAGCAGGATTTGCCAGACATAGTTGAGCAACTTCGGACAGGGATTTGGAGGGCTATATGGGGTCAAATTGAGTGGGGTTTTCTCCTACAAGTCCATCAAGAAGTCTAGTTTCGGAAAATATAATCGGATTGGGCACAAGAGTTCATTTGGTACTTCAACTAATTCACCCCTCTTCGGTGCGCAGATTCAAAACTAACACTGACAATGCTCTCAAGTGAGGGGCATCATCGTCAATGTCCAAGGGCTTGGGCTTCGACGCCAAATCAACAATAAAAAGGGTCCACAAGTCTCATTTCCCCCCACTTCTGGTTTTCGGACCTACAAACATAACAGGTCCCGGGCCGGGTCAAGGTTAGGATAAGGCCAGACATTAAAGATCTACCCTAAGGGAAAGGTCTGACATGGCTTCCTAAGGTTTTCAAAGATAATAATATTGAAATTAAAGTCCAACTTTTAAGGTCTAACATTGAACCAGTCTTTCTTTATCCCAAAATAAATAGGGTGTCCGGGCTAGGTTTGGGCTGGATGTTACATTCTCCCACCCTTAAAATAATTTCGTCCTCGAAATTGGGAGAGTACTAGGCTTCTAAGGAGATGGTGGTACTTCGTTCTTATCTTGACTTTTCTTCTCCCAAAATCTTCGGAAAACAATTAACAATAAATCTTTTGTAAGAAAAACAAGGAATAAATCTAATATGCTTTGAAATCAAATCGGAAGTATGATCATGGCTTCATGAAGATTTCACAAGGATCATGGTGAAGATCAATATGAAGATCATAAAACCTTAAAATGAAAAGAGATTGTAGAGAGATGGTTGCAAGGATGCAGCATCTTCTTCATAGTCTCAATCACAAAGAATAAAACATAATAAGAGTAAAGTACCATCATGGCTTTATGAAGATTTCATAAGGATCATGGTGAAGATCAATATGAAGATCATAAAACCTAAAAAAATGAAAAGAGATTGTAGAGAGATGGTTGCAAGGATGCAGCATCTTCTTCATAGTCTCAATCACAAAGAATAAAACATAGTAAAAGTAGATCAATACGACACATGAGAGATTACTAACCTTCAATTGAAAACAAGAGATGAAAAGCTTGAAGTCTTGAAACAATTAGAAGGAATAACAAATCATGAAGATCACACTTGATTTCTCTTAGAAATCATCATGTGGAGAGTTCACAAAAGTAAGAAGTCAGCTTTGGGCCATCCCGAGTAGAGGAC